>NW_020229959.1:18929-74721 GCF_003227715.2 Harpegnathos saltator | reverse complement strand
CTGCGTGCGTAGTTCTTGACTCGGTATGCCCTCAATAATGTAATTAATTACCTTTCTGCCCATCATCGGCACTTTATCCGAGGGTCACCTTATCGTGGAAGTAGTCCGCAAAGGTTTCGCCTGCATTCCATATTTTTGCCTCTAATTGACGTTGTAATGTTGGTGGATCCGCTCGTTGTCCGTACATTCGTTTTAACTCTCGGAAAAGATCGTCACAACTCAGCTCGACGCAGTCGATTCTTGAATGGTACCACTTGAGTGCCTTGCCGGATAGTCTGCTACATACCAGTACCTTCGCCTGGTGATTGTCTAAGTCGTAGGAAGCGAGCAGCGTCTTCGCCTGTTTCTCCTAGTCCGTATCCCAGTCAGTAGTCCCAGAATCGTAGTCGATTCACCACCACTAAACTCATTGATAAGATCCTTGAGATCCTGCCACTTCCTTACTCCAATTCGACCGGGCACATTTTTTTCCCGTCGGGGTGCCATCCTTAATAACTCGAATTCTCTTCTTAAAATTTCAGCCTAGCGCTTTGCTAGATCTCGCTCCTTTCTTAACAACTCGATCTCTCTTACCATCGAGACGACATTCTCGACGCTCGTCCCTGGCCGGGGATCGTCAATTTGCACTTCGTGCGCCTCGTTCGACGCTGGTCCCGTCGCTCGTAATTTCTCGGGTGAAATTCCCTCGTCAGGTAGATCGCCTTACCAACTCAGTCTTCGAACCCGTTGTCGGCAGGTTTCTGCTTTTTAATTTTTCCTTAAGATCTGCGACCGTTAGTGTACTCATCGTGAACTGTCGTTCCAGTCACTCTCGTAATCACCACGTTATTTTGGTCGACTCATCGTAGATAGGGTATCACAGTTCCTTAATTGTAATCAGTCTAATAAGCTTCGACATAAACTCACAAATCACACATAAGAGTGTTTTCGACACGTGACTTCGTATCGGAACTTCGTATGTCATACGCGCACCGATGGAATCCACTTCTGAATTCTGTAGTTAATTATAGGTAAGGCAGAGCTTCATAAAGTCTGTAAGAGAATTCTAGACATAACCGTAAGTCTTTATTCGAACGGTGGATATGGATACATCGAGAGTTGCGCGGACCAACCGTAAACTTGGCTTCGACCAGGACGAGCTGCTTACTCTTCGAGAGCCGAACTCGAACTGCCCCCGGCCGCGAGTCTTTCGAGCTCGCCATTTTCGCCAGGTTCGTTATCAGAGCTTAAAAAGGATTCGCCACCTAGATAAAGCGTCTGTCGGGTATCTTTGAGAATCGCCGCAAAGATCGCCGCCCGTTGTAACGCCGCATCGGCAAAAACAGCCGAAGGCGACGACCCCTCACGCGCACGCATCTAAGGAAAAGCCGCGGTGTCGAAATGACTCACGGCGGCACTGAACAAAACATCGTAGTAATACATAGTTCCTGTGGTTAGGTTACAAATCGCTTATATAATAGAAAGAATATAAAGTAAAGCATTCTAGAGAGCAGAGCTATTCTCGGCAGTTAATGGAGACATGGAAGAATTCGCACAACCGAACGAGAACTGTTGGCGTAATACACACTTCTGAATTCGCGAGGGGCTTACGACGTGTGGATGCAAAAAGTGTGACAAGTGTGTCAATGTTTGGAAGAACAAAGTCGAGCAAACCGACCGCGATTATTGATTGGCGCCACGCAATCAGTGGTGGCTCGTACGCGACCGTGCTGCGCGACTCAAGGGATTGAAAATTTCTGTGCAAGAACGCTTCATACATGTGGGTGCTGGACAGCATAAAAAGATGCAGAATTGGTATTTCAGAGAAAATTGATACGGCGTTCGAAAGTCGCATATCAACCGGCGCAGTTATTAACATGAACCATATCGAACCTCTTAGATTTCCCCAAGATACGAAGAGTATGGTGCTCGAGCACGTGCGAAGTGCTATGGAAAGACACAGCAATCTTAAGGTGAACATTGTGTTCAATAGTGAGTTTATCGCGGATGACAATCACGCGTTCAAAAGCATTAAACACGAGAAACAATGAACTCTTTTCTGCTTTGGATTTGGAAAAATGGTACGACCAACGCGTCGTCGAACCTACCTTGGCATCTTTGGAAGAATTTGAACAACGTGATATTAGGTGGGCACTGCTGCATATACTTGATCTAACAGTCAATGAAAACAAGTAAAATCCATTACATGCGGTGTGCAACACTGAGTTGCCGCACGACATAAAATTAAAGAAAGCAGTGATAAACGTGCGAACTAAAGGCAACGCATGTTTCGCATGGTCAGTGGTCGCAGCATTATACTAGCTGAAAGACATGGAGACCGGGAATCTTCGTGCCCACGTACCCAATTTACACCAAAATATTCAATCTTCAGGATTGTTACGTCCTGGAAGAGGAACGCAACTTGACGCTTGCTTTCGCAAGCTCCGACGTACTCGCAAATCTGCGGAACAGATCAAGGATCGGAATGACCCCTTTATCTGGCGCAGACGTACGTCGGTGGTCCTTTATTTAGATCAAGGAACTGAATCCTTTTACCTGGGATAGAACCGTGAGCGACAGTTTGAGGGAAGGGAGAATTTTTGGTTCAGAATAATTATTTGGAAAACGTGATTGGTTTACAATTACAAACAACTTGTTTTATTAGTGATTAGACGGAAGTTCACAATGAAATAAAATTTGTAAGATTTTTATAATGTGTCGTATATATATGGTGGTTCGCTCTCAGAACAATGATTCTCGATTACTCAAAACAATATTCCGTGTTCGTTATGTCCGACTGTGATCGAAAGGATTGGGCCACTGACGTCTGATTTAACAATTAAGGAGGAATGCCAAAGGGGATAGAAAACGGAAGTAAAACGAAAGGAAAAGAAAAGAGAGAGAGAAGAAAAGATAAAAAAATGAAACGAAAGAGGTCACTCAGGTAAAAGAAAATATAAGTAACTTACTGCTAGACTTCTCTGATCTCTTAGTAGACAATGAATGGTGTGGTTGCTGCGTCTCTGTGAGGATAGATGCCTCAAGTTCTGCGCCAAAGACAAGCAGCTGGTTTCGGCAGGATCGCTCTCAATGGCCCAAGAAGGCACAAGATCGTTGCACCGAATAATTAACAAGTGAAGAATACTGGTCAGTCTAAGCCACAAGTTGGCTTGATTGTTAAGAAACCCTGAAGGGGTGCTGGAGAGAAGCGTCTGTCCTGGGTGCTGGATCGGCGAGAAGTGAGTGAGGCTTTTGACTTTTCTCAAAAAGTCAGCTCGGTTGAGAGAGTGGGGTTTTGGGAGAAATGTTCCAGAAGATTATTTTATAGGAGATAAGATGCATGTGGCAATAAGAGGATTTCGAAAGTCTTTTGTAAATAAAAAAAAATCGTGGCAGCTATCTTAAGAAGTAAATATCGATATTTATAAGAACGATGTCATAGTACTGTTATCAATGATTAAGCGCGTGGGAAACAGATAGGAGTTGGTTCAAGATTGTTAGTATTTTCAGGGTATCGAAAATTCCAGAGATATCGTCGTGTGGTATCATGCCTGAGCGCATTCGGCCATATGATAAGTAATCATAAATTCGATTTCCCTTATTTATAAAAGAAGTCTAGGGTCTGCTGAGTCAGCAGGACGTAACAGGATATTGAATTTCCAATGACGATTAAACAAATTACCAAGTTTGAACAGCTAAACAACAACATATCCATCAAAGTATACAGGGTGGACCATTTTAACCTTTAATGGAGAATAACTCGACCGGTTGAGCGAAATAATGAAAAAAGTTTCATACAAAAGTTGTTGGACAAGGAGGGAGACGTATGACCATATCCTTAAATTTGACCTTGACTTTGACCTTAGGGGTTATTTGAAGGTCAAATAACATTTTTTAAATGGAATTGCCTATTTTCGACCCCGGATTTGGAAAGAGCGGGAAATTTTAGAATAGGATATGGTATGATCGATAAGATCAAATGTCATGTTTTGAGGTCATTTCAAAGTCAAAAGGAACTTGTACGTGTATTCATGCGAAAATCGTATCTGTATACGGGGATTTCCAAATTATCTTCTACACTTAGCATTACCCAGAGACAACGACGTGGACGTGGTAGAATTCTGCCTCTTTCGGGGTGCTTGTTTAGAGTGAGTCCCCTTGCCTCTCACTATGCATACTTTGCTATTGTTAATCTAGCTATTCAAAAGGTTTTCGAAAGTTGCACCGTTAGCATTTATGCAATAATTGAGCCTTCTTTGGAAATGGGCCACTGTGCTGAGCAAGACATTTCGTGGAATCGCTTCACAAGCTCGTCTTATGCGATTTTCCATATCTTCTCTTGTTGTTGGTTCTTCTTTGAAAACAACTTTTTTTCAAATAGCCCCAGAGATAAAATCGAGTGACGTCAAATCAGGAGAACGAGGAGGCCATGCAATCGGACCCTCTCGACCAATCCATCGGTTCGGGTACCTTTCATCTAAAAACCTCCTGACTATACGTGCAAAGTGCGGTGGTGCACCATCCTGTTGGAAGAACATCCTTCGCCTGGTTTCCAAGTCTACGTTCTCCAACAAATGAGGCAATTGGTCTGTGAGCAAAATCGAGGTACGTATTTGCATTCACAGTACGTTCGAAAAAGAATGGACCGACCAAATATCCATTAACAATCCCGCACCAGACATTGAGGCTCCAGCGGTGTTGATTGTCAATCGCTCTATGCCAGTGCGGCCTATGCGGATTGGTATCGGACCAATAATGGCAATTATGCCGGTTCAACTCCCCTGTGTTCTTGAACGTCGCTTCATCGGGAAAACATCACAAATCTATAAAAATTAGGGTCCCGATCGATCTGCTGTAAGGCCCACTGGCAGAACTCGAGGCGTCGATCAAAATCGGCAGGTAATAATGTTTGGGTCAAAGTGATATGATAAGCATGGTACTTCCGAACCTTCAAAATCCGCAAGATTGTGGACTTCGGTATTCCTGTGGATACCTCCAGTCTACGGCTCGAAATATGAGGATCGAGATAGACCGATGCCAAAATAGTCAGCACTCGAACGTCATTCTCGTCATATTCGTGATGACGACGTTGACGTGTCATTTGCCCAGTACGTGCCCTCGTGGTCAAATTTCTGATCGTCACGTTACACGGATGTCGTCTCCTCGGAAAGCGCTGAGCGTAAAGTGCTGCGGCATTCACATGTGGCCGGTAGGAGCACGCAGAGAAAGACAATATGTCCACGTCGCTTCCGAGTAATGCTCACATTTTTCACTCGTAAGGAATTATTCGCTGAGAATACAAAATAATGTTATCATTGTTAATATTATCATTATCCGCCCAAAAATAACATTGATAATAATAATTATAACAATAATTATTATAAAGCTAGTATAATAAATATTGTTCATTAAGATAAAACTCAATTATTATCATACAGCTTGTCTCTTAGTAATAATAAGCAGAGATCTAGTGTGATTAAAATGGGAGATTATACACTCAATGAGATCGTTGATATGATTTATATTTTAGGAGAATGTCGAGGTGTCTATGTGAATGCCGCAGCACTTTACGCTCAGCGCTTTCCGAGGAGACGACATCCGTGTAACGTGACGATCAGAAATTTGACCACGAGGGCACGTACTGGGCAAATGACACGTCACGTCGTCATCACGAATATGACGAGAATGACGTTCGAGTGCTGACTATTTTGGCATCGGTCTATCTCGATCCTCATATTTCGAGCCGTAGACTGGAGGTATCCACAGGAATACCGAAGTCCACAATTTTGCGGATTTTGAAGGCTCGGAAGTACCATGCTTATCATATCACTTTGACCCAAACATTATTACCTGCCGATTTTGATCGACGCCTCGAGTTCTGCCGGTGGGCCTTACAGCAGATCGATCAGGACCCTAATTTTTTTAGATTTGTGATGTTTTCCGATGAAGCGACGTTCAAGAACACAGGGGAGTTGAACCGGCATAATTGCCATTATTGGTCCGATACCAATCCGCATAGGCCGCACTGGCATAGAGCGATTGACAATCAACACCGCTGGAGCCTCAATGTCTGGTGCGGGATTGTTAATGGATATTTGGTCGGTCCATTCTTTTTCGAACGTACTGTGAATGCAAATACGTACCTCGATTTGCTCACAGACCAATTGCCTCATTTGTTGGAGAACGTAGACTTGGAAACCAGGCGAAGGATGTTCTTCCAACAGGATGGTGCACCACCGCACTTTGCACGTATAGTCAGGAGGTTTTTAGATGAAAGGTACCCGAACCGATGGATTGGTCGAGAGGGTCCGATTGCATGGCCTCCTCGTTCTCCTGATTTGACGTCACTCGATTTTTATCTCTGGGGCTATTTGAAAAAAGTTGTTTTCAAAGAAGAACCAACAACAAGAGAAGATATGGAAAATCGCATAAGACGAGCTTGTGAAGCGATTCCACGAAATGTCTTGCTCAGCACAGTGGCCCATTTCCAAAGAAGGCTCAATTATTGCATAAATGCTAACGGTGCAACTTTCGAAAACCTTTTGAATAGCTAGATTAACAATAGCAAAGTATGCATAGTGAGAGGCAAGGGGACTCACTCTAAACAAGCACCCCGAAAGAGGCAGAATTCTACCACGTCCACGTCGTTGTCTCTGGGTAATGCTAAGTGTAGAAGATAATTTAGAAATCCCCGTATACAGATACGATTTTCGCATGAATACACGTACAAGTTCCTTTTGACTTTGAAATGACCTCAAAACATGACATTTGATCTTATCGATCATACCATATTCTATTCTAAAATTTCCCGCTCTTTCCAAATCCGGGGTCGAAAATAGGCAATTCCATTTAAAAAATGTTATTTGACCTTCAAATAACCCCTAAGGTCAAAGTCAAGGTCAAATTCAAGGATATGGTCATACGTCTCCCTCCTTGTCCAACAACTTTTGTATGAAACTTTTTTCATTATTTCGCTCACCGGTCGAGTTATTCTCCATTAAAGGTTAAAATGGTCCACCCTGTATACTATTGCGCTCACTCTCGCACTCGCGCTTGCATTCAGGTAAATGAAAACACTCGCGTAAGAATAACAAGCTTTACTATTTACAGCGCAGCTCACTCAAGCTTTAAACAAGAATAATTCTCTACAACTTCTATACTCTCGCGTCAATCCTCCAAGACAGCGTGCCGGAGACTCTCTGTCAGCTGTTGTTGTTTTCTTCTTATCAATTTTCCGTCGTCCAGACAATCATCATTCAGTTACCAAAATCAGTATCAGATGCTCACGGACAATGGACGCTGCCACAAACCTTGTGGCTCGAACACAACAATACCGTTCAAGATAAAGAGAAGCAGGAAGAAGCATGTATGATCGTTCCGATACGTCTCGCCAGTAGGAAGGAAAAGCATGTTATATGTGTAAGATCCAAGAGAGTACAACATGGGGCGTTTCGTGTGGATTGAAAGTTGTCGCGTCTTGTGAGCTGGCAACTAAGTAAGAAAAAATCCAAGAAATATATATGTGATCGGTAAGGATATTCTCTATGAATACAATATAACAAATATGATATAAAAGAAAAACTCGTAAATCCATTTCTTTTTCGTTTCAGTTGCTTGCTTTATTTTCATTCCAACGAAAAACTGGAGAATCATATCATAGATTGCAACAAGTTGAATGACTGTGCAATCATCCTACCAACAGAGAACAACAAATGATTCAACTTTACTAACTACAGCAGAAGGGAACGGATTCCATTCGTGGTGTACGTTGATCTGGAATGCATTCTAGAGAAGATGCCAAATGAAGAAAAAGAATCGTATGTGTATCAGCATTATAAAGTACATAGTATAGCTTATTACGTACGATGTTCCTATGATGAATCATTATCCGCATATCAGTGTCGTCGCAATCCGAATTGCATTTCGTAATTCGTCAAGAAACTTAAACAATTGGCGCATCATATAAAAGTTATTTTGTATAATAATAACCCTATGGAAATTTTATCACAAGAACAGTGTGCAGCACTTTATAACGCAACGCACTGTTATATATACGAAAAATCATTCACGGTGGGGGATATACACGTAAGCGATTACTGCCATTTAACCAGACAATACAGGGTCCTACATATTGCAATTATAATTTCAATTATACAGATACCTATTATATTCCGATAGTTTTTCATAACTTATCAGGTTATGACGCTCATTTTATTATCAAGGAAGTAGCCACTGCGTTCGAGGGCCCCATCGATGTACTACCAATAACGAAAGAAAAATATATTTCATTTTTCAAACATATTAAAGATATAACAAGTAAAACATCAAACTGGCGAAATCATATTAAATTGCGATCATCGATTCATACAAATTTCTCGGTACCAGTCTTGATAAATTAGCATCGTTTCTCACTAGAGGCAAATTAAAAATTGTTCAATCCGAATTTAAAGACTTATCTGACAAAGATTTTGATTTATTAACGCGAAAAGATGTCTTTCCGTACGAATATGTGGATTGCAGTGACAAGCTGCAGGATCAATGTTTACAATCGCGCGAGTTATTCGTTGACAGATGATATAGTAGCTGAGCGCGATTACACGCACGCCGTGAATGTATGCCAACAGTTTTCTATTCAAACCTTAAGCGAATATAGCGATTACCTGAAGACTAATGTTTTGTTATTGGCTGTTATTTTCAAAAATTTCCACGATAGTTATATCAAAAGTTACAGTCTAGATCCCGCGCATTATTACACACTGCCAGATTTCACATGGGGCGCGATGTTAAAACATACAAAAATTAATTTTGAATTGCTCACTGATATTGATATTGTAATGTTTATCGAACGCGGTGGTGGTCTGAGTCAGTTTTCTGGTAGATACGCAAAAGCCAGTAACCAATACATGTAATCTTATGACCCATCGAAGCCATCCTCATACCTCATGTACTTTGATATAAATAATTTGTGTGGTTGGGTAATGTGTCAACCGTTACCATATGCTGAATATAAATGGGTTGATGATACGTCGAATTTTTATGTATCATCAATCCCGCTAGATTCGCTCACAGGTTATATTCTCGAGGTTAATTTGGAATATCCCCAACACCTACATGATGCACACGTAGATCTACCGTTCTGTCCGACGCGAACGAAGTCCCGGCTAAAAGGCAACAGAAACTCCTTGCGAATTTGTATAATAAGCAGCGTTATGTTATTCATTATCGCAACCTGCAGCAGTGCACACGCCATGATCTTCGTATCAGAAAGATTCATCGCATACTCCAATTCGCACAATCTCCATGGCTACGCAACTACATAGAATTAAATACGCAGTTTCGAATGCATGCAACAAACGATTTTGAGAAAAATTTATACAAATTGTTGAACAACGCGGTATTCGGCAAAACAATGGAAAATGTTCGTAATCATGTCGATGTAAAACTTTTGACAAAATGGGGCGGACGATACGGTGCAAAGGCAATGATCGCAATGCCAAATTTTCATAGCAGGAGCATCTTTTCAGAACATTTAATTGCCGTTGAATTGCGAAAACTCGAAGTGCAGTTCAACAAGCCGATCTGTGTGAGTATGTGTATTTTCGACATCTAAGATCTGCTTGTATGAATTGTAATAGAGCTATACTGACAGAATTCGTCGGGTTCAATGCAAAAATATACGCGCTGAAAGTAGAAGGTAAAAAGGATACTAAAAGGGCGAAGGGTGTTAAGAGAAATATTATAGCGCGAACGATAAATTTTGACGATTACACGTACTGTTTGAGAGAGGAAATTGAAACAAATCGGCGTCAATCGTACATAAAATCTAAGTTGCATGAGGTATACACAGTATTCGAAACGAAAACTGCTCTCAGTCCATATGATGATAAGCGATGTATTGTGTCAAACTCGATAAATACATTACCATGGGGACATTATAGTACACCATTATAACGCTTATTTGTTTTTTAGCTATTTTACAATTAAGTACTACATGGGCTGAAAAGTCTTTGGCTTAACAATGAAAAAACGATTTTTTAATGAAAAAAGTGTTTTATTCCTCGACATAATCTCCATTTAGAATAATGCACTTAGTGTAACGGTCCGCTAACATTTCGATGCCGGTCTTATAGTGCTCGGTGTCAAATCCCTCAAAATAGGCATTTGTTTCCAACTTGACCTCCTCATTCGAGTAAAATCTTTTACCAGCGAGCCACTGCTTCAGTCGGGGAAAAAGGAAATAGTCGC
This sequence comes from Harpegnathos saltator, assembly GCF_003227715.2. NCBI lineage: Eukaryota > Metazoa > Arthropoda > Insecta > Hymenoptera > Formicidae > Harpegnathos > Harpegnathos saltator. The sequence continues at coordinate 64,497 of NW_020229959.1, read as the reverse complement.
TGGGGGCCAAGTCTGGAGAATACGGGGGATGCGGGACCAATTCATAGCGCAATTTCTTTAATTTATCGGTCGTATCGCGAGCCGAGTGAGCTGGAGCATTGTTTTGGTGAAACAAAATTTTTTTCTTTGCCAAATGTGACCGTTTGACCTTGACCTCGTCGTCTAATCGATCCAGTAATGTACAGTAATATTCTTTATTGATAGTTTTACCATGTTCAAGATAATCAATGAATATTATGTTATGCGCATCCCAAAAAATACTGGCCAAAACCTTGCCGGCTGATTGTTGTGTCTTCGGACGCTTCGGACGGCTTTCACCAGGCAATAACCACTCCGCTGACTGCCGATTGGACTCCGGTGTGTAGTGATGGATTCATGTTTCATCCATTGTGACAAATCGACGCAAAAACTCCTTCTTATTGCGGTTAAACAGGGCCAGATTTTGCTTTGAAAGTCGAACACGTTCCGCTTTTTGCTCAATTGTCAAAAAACGCGGCACCCAACGCGCGCAAAGCTTTTTCATGTGTAAATATTCATGAATGATATGACCAACGCGTTCCTTTGAGATGCCTATGATGTTAGCTAACTCACTCAATTTCACTTTGCGGTCATTCAACACGATTTCACTGATTTTCTGGATGTTTTCTGGAGTAACTGCCTCATTTGGCCTTCCTGAACGTGGTGCATCATTTGTGCTCGTACGGTTACGACGAAACTCAGCAACCCAATATTTGATGGTTGAATTCGGTGGGGCAGATGTGCCGTAACATTTATCAAGCCATGCCTTTGCTTCAACAGTGTTTTTTCCCATCAGGAAGCAATGTTTAATCAAAATACGAAATTCACTTTTTTCCATAGTAAAGATAAATTCAGAGGTAACGTCACTTCGAAAGCTATAACTTGTACACGAGTCAACGAAATATCATGAAATTTTTACAGCATCTAAGTTAAGGTTGGTACTCTATAGGAAATGTAAGGATTTTTAGTTTGTGGCGCCATCTATATGTCAGGCCAAAGACTTTTCAGCCCATATAGTATGTCATCAAATATTCTAATAAAACTGTATTAATTTTTTTTTACAATACATTATCCTTTTATATCCATGAATTATGCGAATTGTCGAATCCCAACCATTTTACATATACCTTGTCACCTTGCCTGCGCAACACCTTCTCTACTAAGTATACATCTGGATTGGTGACATTATGTAGTTCGTGTTCGTAGAAACCCCCGGCGATAGGTTTCTCGCGCGAGTCTGCGAGTAGATAAGTTACAGGATTAGTTGTCTGCACTTTGACGATTTTAAACGCTTCGGTTGTTCAATTCGGTGTACAGCCTTTTTCAAAGATAGTTTTGAATTTGCTGACACGTACCAGATCACACACTTTGAATTTCGCAGATACTACGATCTTTATGTTAATGTAGACTGTGTTTAAGAACTTATTAGCAATCGCAGGAGTCACATGGATGGGCCGCATGCCGATAGTTCGATGTTTTCACGTGTTGTATTCAGCGACGAGGCGCGGTAATAAGTCAATTCATTTGTAAGTTCCGTTGAACGTAAACATTTTTCACATGTCGTTCTTTAACGTGCGGTTGAATCGTTCCACAACAGATGCCTTCATTACTGAATAAGTCGAATAATGATTGACACTGTGTTTCTTCATAAGTCTCTGCAACTCTGTATTGTAAAACCCCTTTCTCTGATCAGTTTGCAAGTTCTCCGGACATCTTTCATCCTCTCGAATTATCTTTGTGAATGCCTTAGCTACCTGCTTTCCGTTTTTGTTCTTTAACGGTACGGCCGATGCGTGCTTGCTCAGTACATAGATAATGGTGAATATGTAGTGGTAGCCTCCATTAAATCGCGAGTAAGAACGCATTTCCACCACATCGGCCTGCCAAAGATCATCGTATCCACGCACTATGGCGCATCTACGAGGAAAATTTCGTCTCGCTGGAGCGTGTAATTCTTTCAATAGTTGTTGTTTCTCGGAATGTTTCTTCTCATTATTTTTCCTCGTATTCGCCGAGTAGTTTTCCCATCATGCGTGATGCTTTGTCGCTTTACACCGGCAGAAATAGTTAAAATAGTACCGATAAGTTGCTTCTCTGAACTTTTCTCCTTTTTGTTAAATTTTGACGATTGCGTCACCATTGCTCGTGATGATCCGTCTCTAGCTTATGTCGATATTATATGTCAATTTAACTGTAATATTCTACTTTTATATTTTACTTGATTGCTTTATCTCTGAATGTGTCCAGTCTAAAATTCGTTCTATGTTCTCATGAATGCTATTTATGCTATTGTATGCTATGTATGTTTTTCTTCCGGTAGTCTTCCAGCCAATCCTTCAATTTTTTAACATTCTTATCTATATACTGCTTCGTTTCAACGTTTCAACTCTCATGCAGTAGAAGATTTACAGACTTTATATTCTCATCTATATACTGCTTCTTCTCAACGTTACTCTCATGCAGTAGAAGTTTTATAGACTTTATACTTTTTCCTGCCACTCTATTGTCTGACACACGTGATACTAGGGGAGCGATTACATGTTTATATTTGTGTCCCCTGTTATCGAGTATAGGATTTTGCGGGAGGTATCCACGTCTGTGAGTATTCATCGCCAATAGTATATATATATTTATATATATATACTAATTTATTGATTCCCCTTAGGGTTACAATTTTCTTAAATTTCTCTTATTCTCTATCTTATCCTACTTAATTCTACTTAATTCTATCCTCTCCTATCCTTTTCCCTACCTATATACACACACTCTACGCAACTCCCTCTCCTATTTTGGACTTCCGTTCCCGTTTACAATCCATCTTCCCTAATCTCGTCCTCCTCACACTCATCCTTCCACTCACTCTTCCCTTCCCTTCTCACCCCATCCAGCCTCCTCAACCACTTCTCCCCCTCCCCCTCCTCTCCCAAAACCTCCCCTGCCACCTCCTACTATGTCCTTTCTTCCCCCCACGCTGCACATCCCCACATGTGCTCCCATACTTCCTTTTCTACCCCACATATCCTACACTTCCTTTCTTCCTCCCCCTCTCAGTATTTTCCTCCTTTCATTCCATTTCCTAATCTATATCTTGCAACTCTTTGCCACCTATTTTCTCCCCAACCTTTCTTTAAATACCCTGGCACCCCCACCCCCTTTATCCACCTATACCATCCATTATATCTTGACTTCTCAATTTTCTTCCACCTTTCTTTCCTTTGCTGCTTCCTTTCTCTCTCCACTATTTGTTCCCCTCTCATCTCTCCTCCCTTCCTCAATTCCTCTACTTTCTCTATCCCCCACCCTTTTGCCTCTATGTACGCCTTCCTCTCTTCCTCCCATCCCTTCCTTGCCCTCCCCTTCTTCGCTCCTTCCCTCATTTCTTCCTAACACCTCCTTGCTAGCTCCCCTTCCTTCCTCTAATTTCCTTTCATATCTCCATGCCCTCAATCCTGTCTTTCCACTTATTTTTTCTCTCTGCATCTTCTCTCTAACCATATACCCTGGCGTGCACCTTTCCACTCTTAACACCCATCTTAAATACCTCTCATGCACCCTTTCCATTCCCTCTCTTTCTCTTTTCATCCCCAAATTTCTACCCCATAACTCATCACCGACTATATCAACCTATCGAACAGCCAAACTCTTTTTCCCCAATCCTCTCCAAATTTCCTTTTTCCTATTCCCCACACCTGTCCCAGCAGTATTGCCCCTCTTTTTATCCTCTCTCTCTCTCTCTCTCTCTCTCTCTCTCTCTCTCTCTCTCTCTCTCTCTCTCTCTCTCTCTCTCTCTCTCTCTCTCTCTCTCTCTCTCTTTTTTTTTTTTTTTTTTTTTTTTTTTTTTTTTTTTTTTTTTTTTTTCTCTCTCTCTCTCTCTCTCTCTCTCTCTTCTCTCTCTCTCCTCTCTCTCTCTCTCTCTCACTTGTGCCTCTTGTGATTCATTATTCTTTATTATGTATCCTAAATACTTAAACTCCCTTACCTCCTCTATTTTCTTTCCCTTCCACCTCCAGCTTACCTTTGTCCATCTCCCCCCCTTCCTACATCTCATCACCTTTGTTTTATCCACGTTTACTTCCAATCCTTTCCCATCTAAATATATTTCCATCCTTGCCATCATTCCTTTTAATCTCTCCTCGTCCTCTACCAACATCACAACATCATCCACATAATCCAATGAGTATACGTTCCCACACCTCAACCTCACTCCTCCCCATCCTTCTCTTTTTAACTCTTCATCCATATCCACTACCAACAATGTAAACAAATTTGGGCTTGTTGAACAGCCTTGCCTTACTCCCCTCATCGTCCAGAACCTTTCCCCTCCCCCTTCCCCCACCCTCACTCTACCGACTGTTTCTCTTAACAACTCTTCGCATCTTCTAATTATACCTTCGCTTACTCCCCTTCTCTTCATCGCTTCCATCAGCACCCCCCTGTCCACCGAGTCGAACGCCACCTTTAGATCCAAAAATAGCACCATCATCTTCCCCTGCTTATCTATTTGCCTGTTCACTAAGTAATTCAGCACATATATGTTATCTATGGCTCCCATCCCTTTTCTGAAGCCCGTCTGACTCGGCGGCAACAACCCTTTTTCCTCTATTTCCTCCTTTAGCCTTTCTGCCAGAATTGTCGCGTATATCTTATACGCCGCTTGCGTCAACGTCACTCCCCTGTAATCCTCCACTCTTTCACCTCCCTCCTTCTTTAATATTGGCACAATAATTCCCTCTTTTCAATCCTGCGGCCATCCTTCACCCTTCCACACCCTATCACAAATCTCCCATATTCACTCTTCCACTTCTTCCCCCCCATACTTCTACATATCATTTGGAATTCGATCCCAACCATCGCTTTCCCATCTTTTAGCTTCCTTATTACCCTTCTCATCTCCTTTCTTTCTATTCCCCTCTCCTCTCCCCTTGCCTCTTCTCCTCTCCTCCCTCTGACCACCTTCTACTCCACTCCCCCTAATACCCCCCTAAAGTGTCTATCCCATTCCTCCATTTCTATTCCTTCGTTTATCATCAACTTCTTCTTCCTATCCTTACTTACCACCTTCCATACTTGACTTTCCGTTCTTGCTCCCTCTATCTCCCTTATCCATTCCATTCTTTTCCTCTCTTTCTTTTCTTTACATAATTTTCTGTACCTTCTCTTTTCCTCTCTATATTTTTCCTTATTTCCTCTTTCCTTTCTCCCTCTTCTCAGTTCCCTTCTTACCTTCTTCTTCCCTTGTCTGCATTCCTCATCTCACTATCCTTTTCCCCCCTCCTTTTTCCTTTTTCCCGTTTTTTCCAACACCCCTCTTACTTTTTCCCTCAAAACTTTCCAATCCTCTTCCACCATCCTTTTTCCTCCCTCTCTCCTCCCAAACTCCCTCTTGAACTCCTCTTTTCCCTCCTTGCCCCACTTTTCCCAACCTACCTTTTTTCCTCCCAATCCCCGTCTCCTTTCTTCTTTCTTTCCCTTCTCCTCTATCCATACCGTTACCGGCTGATGGCCCAAGTCTATTTCTTCTTCTACTTCCAATCTCTGTATTCTCTCTTTCGTCCCCTCAGCTCCTATTACATAATCAATTACCGATTCTCCCTATATACATATATTCTCCTTCCTCGTCCCCTGATTTCCGTTTAGAATCATCCACCCCTGCCTTTCCAAGAGTTCCCACAATCTTTTGCCTTCTCCATTAACGTGCGGTTGAATCGTTCCACAACAGATGTCTCCATTACTGAATAAGTCGAATAATGATTGACACCATGTTTCTTCACAAGTACCTGCAACTCTGTATTGTAAAATTCCTTTCTCTGATCTGTTTGCAAGTTCTTTGGACATCTTCCATTCTCTTGAATTATCTTTGCGAATGCCTTAGTTACCATCTTTCCGCTTTTGCTCTTTAACGGCACGGCCCATGCGTGCTTGCTCAGTACATCGATAATGGTGAATATATAGTGGTAGCCTCCGTTAAATCGCGAGTAAGGACGCATTTCCACCACATCGGCCCGCCAAAGATTATTGTATCTACGCACTATGACGCATCTACGAAGAAAATTTCGTCTCGCTGAAGCGTATAATTCTTTCACTAGTTGTTGTTTCTCGAAATGTTTCTTCTCATTATTTTTCCTCGTTACTCGCCGAGTCGTTTTCCCCATCATGCATGCGGCTTTGTCGCTTTACACCAGCAGAAACAGCTAAAATAACACCGATGAGTTGTTCTGAACTTTTCTTCTTTTGTTAAATTTTGACGATTGCTTCACCATTGCAGCGACAACGACAGTCTATTAGGATCTTCAGCGCTATATCCTAAGGTTGAGCTATTCAAGATACAATGGCGAATGCCTCATATAATCTTGAACGATATCAATAAACTTTCACTACTGAGAACTTTGGAGAACGGACGATATCTAAGTATGAGTGGCACATGTTCCGCTTGTGGGATCTGTATGAATTTCTTCTACTGCAAAGCACGACCAAACACCTGTGGACCGTCAAAACTGCTACTAATTTGGAAAAACTTCGATACGTTATCTTTGCACTGCAGACTAGTAGGAAGGATGTCATGTCGAAAAATATAACTCGATTCGATGATCAACGCGGAGCTCCATCTGAATTCAGAGGGTTTTCCGTACGATGTTATGAATTTGGACTTTGCAAAAAATAAATATGCAATACTATACGATATATATAGACATTTTCATAAATTGTATTATGGATGCGACAGTGCTGAGGTATGGTTAACAACTATCGACTTTCTGCGGCAAGGTCCTTTCGTGGTTATCGATTATTCGCGTCAAAATGAGTCCGTCAAGAGTGCTACTGTGGATGTGCGGATTGTCTGGCGTTGTCGTGGTGGAAGACGGCACCCTTATGATTTGCCAATTCTGGACGTTTTGTGCGGATTGCTTGGTTCAATTTCGTCAATTGCGAACAGTATACAGTTGAATCAATCGTTTTGCCTGATGGTAACAGTTCGTAATAGATGACACCCTTGAAATCCCACCATATGGAGAGCATTATTTTCTTCGAATGCAATCCCGCCTTCGATGTTATTTGCGGTGGCTCACTGCTGTGCCTTTATGATCTTTTACGCGTTACATTATCGTAGACGATTCATTTTTCGTCATCCGTCACTATTCGTTTAAAAAATGGGTTGTTTTCTTGGCGTTTCCGTAGCGAATCGCAGATGGATATGCGTGTAGTCAAGTTAACCTCGGTTAATTGATGCGGCACCCAAACCGCCGAGAAACGTATCCCAGCTGGCGCAAATGCTTTTCTACGCTTGTGTGGGATATATTCAATGTCGTAGCAATCTCTCGATTGGGATGAATTTTCTTCGATTATAGCTTTAATGTCAGTTGAATTAATCTCGGTCGGGTGACCGGAGCGGGGCGCATCACTGACGTCGAAATCTCCAGAACGGAAATTGGCATACCACTTTTGGCATACGCGTTCTGTTAAGGCATCATCTCCATACACACAGCATATATTTTTATGAGCATCCGCTGCTCGGTTGCCTTTTTTAAAATAATAGAGCAAAATGTAACGATAATGCACGTTATTTATTTCCATGTTCACAGCTACGCAGCACACACAATACTAATGTTAGCCAAACCAAATATAGCACAACATAAACAGTGAAACATAGCCTTTCAAATATATATTCGACTGGCACGATAGCGCTGAGAAAAGAAAAGCGAATCCGTATGAAACTTACGCTGAAACAAAAACCGAACGAACTTATTTGCCAACCCAGTAGGAGAGGTGCCATTGAATGGCCTGCTAGATTACCTGCTCTATCTCCTCTTGATTTCTATTTTGTGGACCAAAAGTAAAGTTTATGCGACGAAACCATGTAATTTGGAAGATCTGGAGAGTCGAATAATGCAGGAAGCATCTCTGATCACTTTAGAACAAATGAGCCATGTGATCAATAGTTTCTATGAACGTTTAGCTCATTGCCAAACAGTAGAAGGAAGACATTTTGAACATTTGATTATTTGAAAAAGATACCTACCCACACACATACACACACACACACACACTACGGAGAGGGTTTGGAATCTTAAAATACTGCGGGAGTGAAGAACCGTAGGGTTCTGATTTCTATAGTAACACATACACATATACACACATGCGAGGTGTAAATCTGACCATGCAACCTCCGCGCGGTACACTTTGAATAATAATGCCGGGGATACTGTAACTTTCAGGCGTCATAACTCGGAAATAACTTAATAAAAAATAACTTCATTATAGTGTTTTAGAAAGCTCTCGAGATAAGTTACAAGAATTTCTAATAAAAAGTAGGGAGTTCTTAAAAAAACAAAGTAGATTTTCATATGACCTTAGTAACGCCACCTATGGTCAAACTGATATGACTACTAAATAGATATTTTAAGCCCTACTACTTTTGTATCAAATATTTTTTCGTATCTTTCATATTTTTCAAAATATTTTAGTTATTACGTCATGCTGACTCAGCGAACCTCAAAACTCTTATATAAATAAGAGAAATCGAATTTATTTTTACTGATTACACGTCTGAATGCACTCAGGCGTGTTACCACACGACCTATCTCACAAGTTATCACACGAACAATTTCTGGAAATTTTGATACCCCGAAAATACTAATAATCTTAACCTAATCCCTATTTGGTTTCCCACGAACTTAGTCACTGATACCAGCATCACGACATCGTTCTTATAAATATCGATATTTACTTCTTAAGATAGCTGCCACGATTTTTTATTATTTACAAAAGTCTTTCGAAATCCTCTTATTGCCACATGCATCTTATCTCCTATAAAATAATCATCTGGAACATTTCCCCCAAAACCCCACTCTCTCAACCGAGCTGACTTTTTGAGAAAAGTCAAAAGCCTCAGACACTTCTCGCCGATCCCGCACCCAGGACAGACGCTTCTCTCCAGCACCCCTTCAGGGTTTTCTTAACAATCAAGCCAACTTGTGGCTTAGACCAACCAGTATTCTTCACTTGTTAATTATTCGGTGCAACGATCTTATGCCTTCTTGGTCATTGGGTCATGCCTGGGTCATTGAGAGCGATCCTGCCAAAACCAGCTGCCTGTCCTTGGCGCAAAACTTGACGCATCTATCCACACAGAGACGCAGCAACCACACCTTTCATTGTCTACTAAGATCAGAAGAGTCCAACAGTAAGTCATTTATATTTTCTTTCATCTGAGTGATCTCTTTTCTTTTCATTTTGTTTCACCTCCTTTTCTATTCCCCTTGTCATTCCTCCTTAACTGTAAAATACAATTGCAGTGGCTCAAAATTATCTAATCCAAACGGATCTGACTACTGCAGGAGAGTACGAAAACCGCGAGGATTTAGAAGTAGCTTTTATAAATTTTTCATTACAAGATCGTCCGGATTATATTGTCCGCCCTAACGAACCAAAAATCCCGAGCTTATTGTTCCTTCCAGATTCTCCTCCCGAAACCCCTCCCATATCTTACTCTCCTACATCCTTGAGTCCCACTGAGAACTGATCTCCGACAACCTCTCCGTTCCTTAGAAGTCCATCCCCCACACCTTCCCCGTCGACCTCACCGTTACGAGGGGGCACACGTGGTTTCCACGCGGCGTTACTTCGCGGGCTCATCTCCATTTATTCTCCTTCTCCCTCAGAGGCGTCCTCGCGACGATCCTCCCCCTCACCACCAGCCACCCCGACACAAGATCTTTCCTTATCCGAATATCCCTCGGACTAATTAAGAATTCTCGCCAGAACCCACCACATCATCACACCCATGTAATTACACAACACATATGTATACATAAATAAATCGTACAAATTTTATTTCTTCATAAACTTCCGCTTAATCATCAATAAAACAAATGATTTGTAATTGCAATCCAATTACGATTTCCGACTAATTATTCTCAACAAAAATTCTCCCTTCCTTCAACCGTCGCTCACGGTCCTATCCCAGGTAAAAGGATTCAGTTCCTTGACCTAAATCAAGGACCACCGGCGTACGTCCGCGTCAGATAAAGGAATCGCTCCGATCCTTGATCTGTACCGCTGACTTGCGAGTACGTCGGAGCTTGCGAAAGCAAGCGCCAAGTTGCGCTCCTCCTCCAGGACGTAACATAGTGTTCCCAGACTTTTTGAGGACCCTGTATATGCGAGGTGAAGTGATCGTCAAGATGTTCAGTGAGCGGCGACATGTTCGCGCTGTCTCCTTTTCGTATTTTTTCACATATATATTTTCTCATAGACTTTGGACATATGTGTGTGTGCTGCGTTGTCAATTCTTCTTTCCTACACATAGATCTTATATGAATATGAATGCAACGCTGCCAATATTTTCTTATTCTCCGAAATATTCTTTTATTACTGCTTCTCCGATTCTTCGACTTGTTGGTATATACAGTATCATAATACAGAACAATTTATGCAATGAATAATATTCCACAGAAATGATGCTTCGGAAGACTTAAAGGGATATATTATATGATGCTAAGCTATGAATTTTTTATGAGGATGTATATATCTAAAATAAGTTTAATAACAATTTTTTAAAAAGAATAGTATGTTAGATTTTATATAATTCGGCTGCTTACGTATCGTTTCACTGACTTTTCTTTGACAGGATTATTTACTGTATGAAAGCCTTTTTCATTCCGTGCAGCCAGTGCGACGTACTTTGCAAGAACTTTGCAAGAAAGTGTCGGTGTCCTAATCGTAATAGTTTCCCATCATTTTTCTCGGATAACTTGAAATACTCCGCTTTATTTTGGCAGGAATATTCACTGTACGAAAGCGTTTTCAATTCCGTACCGCTAGTGCAACGTAAACGTTACAAAAGAAAGTCGGTGCCCTATTCGCAATAGTTATCCATTGTTCTTCTCGGATGACTTGTACTACTCCGCTTTATTCTGGCAAGAATATTCACTATGCGAAAGGGTTTTAAATTCTGTACTTCCAGTGCGACATAAATTTGGCAGAAGGAAGTTCTAATCGCAATAGTTCCTCATCGCTTTTCTCGGATGACTTGTATTACTCTGCTTTATTTTTGTTGGAATATTCACTGTACGAAAACGTTTTCAATTCCGTACTGCTAGTACGACGTAAACTTGACAAAAAGAAGTCGGTGACACGATAAAGTGAAAAGCCGATTTACGTGAAAACAAGCATACTGTTTCTGAAGAATCATTTTCGTGTAATAATATTCATTGGTCAAATTATTCTTTATTATGTTACACTATAAATATATATATACATATATATATCAGCGAGTCGAAGAATTCGAGAAGCAGCAGCAACTGCAATTTTGGAGAGAAGGCAAAATCGGCAGCGTCGTATTCACATTCATATAAGATTTGTGTGTAGAAAAGTCGAAATGACAAAACAGCATACACACATTTGTCCAAAGTCTGTGAGAAAAGATATATATGGAAAAATGCGATGAAATGATAGTGTAATCGCATTAGCGCCTATCCGGCAATTGTCTTTATTATATAAATACTATGTAAATATATATATACATATATGTACCAAAATTCACTAACGTCGATAACAGATGATAACGTTCCCTATTTTTTGACGATCGCCTTTACGTTATCGATGCTTTGCAAATTCGTTGACGACTTCAGCATCCCCTTAAACCTTGAGATACGCACATAAAAAGAAACGTATCTAACAGTTTTTGTTGCTCTTCAACATATCCAAAGCGCATTAAAATCGGTGAGGGACAGTTCCGACCATTTCCTTGCCAGTCATAAACAGCCAACTTCTGGCTTCACTAGCTGCTATAATAAAAATATATGAATGTTTGTTCTAGGTATATATGTTGTTGCTTCACTGACATCAAAGGTGCCGACAAAGAGTTACACTATACTGCTGTATACACTATGGTATAATTACATGCGTAGCACTCAACCGATTTTGGCGCGGCGAGTGACAGAAAGAAACGTTTGTGAAGTTGGTCCTACGACTTTTAAATTACACAAAAATAACATGAGTTCTGGTTGCCTCCCAAAGAGTTCTAGAGTTTTCTATTAATATCAAAAATAGTTGCGTCGATTAAAGCCACCAAAACATCAACTGGAAGAACGGCCAACTTCACTATTGTGTAATTTCAAAGTGCCATGACATTTTTATCTTAAACTTTAGAGTGCCGCTGCTTGAAGATGATCAATAGAACTCTTTGAGAAGCCACTGGAACTTCCGATAGCGCACCGAAATTCCGAAAAAAAATTTTGCTCTTTGAAATTTTGGGCGGCTGTAACTTTTCTATTTTGGATCTGAACCCAACAGTAGTATGTGGGAAGGTATGGCTCGTCACAACATTCCCCCTCCACTCGACCCGCCGGCGCCACTAAACCATGCCCACCGGCGCCGGCGGGTCGAGTGGAGGGGGAATGCTTTAACGAGCCATACCTCCCCACAGACAAAAACTAATCGACTTTTGAAATAAGCATTATAGTCGACATTATTAAGGAGTTGACGATTCTGGCTCTTGATCAGCTACTTAATTTGCATATTGCATTTGCGGAAAAACTCTGTGAGCTCTGCTGGATTCGAACCTGGGACCTCTGGTTCTTGACTCACGCCGTCTTACCACTACGCTACTGCTACAACCTGATGGAAACTAGTTTATATAGCGTACATATGGAAAGTATCGATGTCACAAGTTTTGGAAAAAACTCTGTAGGTCCTATTGGATTCGAACCAGGGGACCTCTGCTCTTGAGTCACGCGTCTTACTACTACGCGCTACTGCTATACCCTGATGGAAACTAGTTATATTGTCTACATACGGAAAGTAACGACGTCACAAAGCTTCGGAAAAACTCTGTGGGGTCCTGTTCGGATTCGAACCGGGGTCCTCTGACTCTTGATTAAACCGTCTTACCACCGTAGTACTGTTGCTCTTTGGTAGAAACCGGTTTTACGACGTACTCGTATAACGGGAGAGGTGTGCTCGTGTGTGTGTGTGTGTGTGCGTGCGTGCGTATGATCATCCCCACATGCGTGTTCTCTGGAAAAATTCTGTAGGTCCTCTTCGGATCGAACCAGGGTCCGTTGGCTCTAGAGTCAAGCGTTTTATACGCTACGCTATTGCCATATTCTGATGGAAATGAGCTATATTGCATACATACGTAGAGTATTGACGTCACGCGTGGAAAATTTTGAAAATTTTAGACCCTACGGACGCGAATCTCTGAGGCCCCTGCTCTTGAGGCGCGCGAGCGTGTGTGCACATGTTCGAGCAGATAAGGATAATTTCGAAGATAAAAACTACTCAGCGATTGTTAGAAGACGATACTTCCGGTCTACGTCTACCTCAATATTTTTATCTGTGTGTCCCCTCGTTTTCGAACTCGAAAAGTTTACAACGGGTCTTGTTACCGCGAATTGGAGATCACAGGGAAGAGAGAAAAGGCGGAAAGAAAGGAATATACAAACTTTTATAGAATAAATTCACATATCATTCTTATACATTTTCCTTAATACACGATTGAACCTGGTACATAGGGATACGATAATCTAGTGATTTACGCTTACATTGACAAAAGATTTTCTTATACATTCGTACAATCAGCTGATTGTTTCGTTCGCAATCACTGGTAAACAAATTTTTAAATGTACTGAGATTATAACCCCGACACATAAAGTAAAGAAAAATACAACAATAATGTCCACAAGTCGTCGATAAGAATCCCTGTAACTGAGACATATTCCATCAGTAAGTGGCGGAATTTCTTCTAAGACGCAGGAGAAATCGTGAGTCCCAAGGCGGCATCCCGTAGCTGTCAAAGTATGTGGCTGCTCCATTCTGATCGATGCAGAATGCGACCCAGTGCTGTCCTGGACGGTCGTGATTGTCCGTATTAACGAATATTGCTGTCGATCTCGTCCACACCCTCGGTAGTCTGTCGGCTGGATAGACGCCTGTGTATCTGGCATGAGATGTTGCAGCGCATGTTGAATTTCGAGCGAATTCATTTTATATAATTTCGTTTACCTCTGGTAACGTGATTGTTATAATCCTCGACAGTTCGACTGAATGCTCTAACTCAGTATTTGTTTCGTTTTCCTCTTCTTCAGTCGATGACTCTTCACTCTCCCGATTTGTAGAAATAGCTATTTTCACTGTCTTCCTCGTCAATTTTGGAGAACAAGCACTGGGCCACATAAACGTTGTCACATTTCCTGATGTTGATTTGGCTTTGTTCGATGAACCAGTGTTTCAATTTGTATGCGTTGCGTAATGCACAGTGATAACGACTGTGTTTTCTAAATGCGTGAAATGAGCAAGCTTCTACACGTTCGCTGGATGAAAGATCACTGGACATCGGCGAGATATTCTCCAGATTATACACCTTTAGTAGCTCGCTTTTTCCTTGCCCTTTATCATGAAGCCACGAATATGACTCGTAATTTCACACAAGCGCAGATAAAAATATTTCGGATTGCTCTCCCCGTCGTACCACTCGATACCACGATAATTCTGTGAGAAGCCAGTTATTTATACGCCTTGATTTTTCATTCAATTCCACAAATGAATATTCTGGAGCTAAGATCCAATGACCGACGAATGCCTCATTAATACCGACAATAACCACCTCCTTCAGCACATAAACATCGTTGCTATCGCGGAAACATTGTACTCCGATAATGACATCCATGTTCCCTCTGTATACGCAATTCTGCTTCCCCTGAAACTATACTATTCACGCTTCGAAATCGATTGGACTCTTTTCTCAAAACTTTTACTCAGTAGGGTTATGATGTTGAAAATCTTTACATTGGAAGAGGAATGACGTCGAAAAGAAAAGTGGGGGACTCATTTTAATCGTTATAGTCTACAATGACTTGACGAGAAGAATCTATTTCCAGCACGCTTTCATATTCAACGTAAACTAAGTAGTTGATCGTTGTTGTGAGAGCTTTTTCGAATCGTCCTTCCATTCGCAAACTACCATGTTTCACAAGGTTCCATTGAGCCGCGCAATTAGCCGATAGATCAGGAGTGAGATCGAGGGCGAAAAGAATAACCAGCAGGATAATCTTCTCTGGATATAGAATTAGCTTCGTTCAAAAAGTGAATACCAGTTTCCGAGAAAAGGGTGTGATATGTCTCGTCGTAGAGCATCTCGTTACCAGAGAATTTTGGCTGTAACGGCCTGCTAAGGATTTGAGTTCCATCGACATACAGTGAAAAGGAATTTATACCATAATGCTGGAAATTGAACGGATTTAAATGTCTGGTACCGTTACATGCTTTGTTATCAACACAACCGACAATAATACGCTTCGGTATTTGTCCAAGAATGATGTCCAGTGTTTCTCCTACGACGCCACTATGAATCGTGAATGATTTAACTTCGACTCTCCTGAGTGGGTATTTAGAAGTAGTCCTGGTCAACATTTTCGTATGAGAGAGTAATATGCCTGGATTTATTCTAGCTCTTCTGATGAGTAGTGTAGCATTTAAACGCGTATCCGTAACATAGTATTTCCCTCCATAAGACAGAAGTAATCTTTTGAACGAACAAGCCTCATGCGTACTTCGACACCATTGATTAAAAATTTATCTTGATTGAAGACGTTGCAGTGAAGATCACCTACGAGATCCAGCGTTCGCCCTCCTTGTACAAAAGCGGCTCGCTTGTCGAGTCCGTGATTGCATGGTGTCGCTCCAGGTAGAGCGTCCATGTTCCCTGCCGTATCGTTTTACCACAGGCACGAAGCCAGGTGCGAGGGTTTTACTGGTGAAGCATAATTTAATAACGCCTCTATGTAAGCGCGGTAAGCGTAAGCATTATTTGGAGGAGACACGAGCTTTTGGTTGAAATATACGTTGATTTGATTGAATATCGAATGCAGTATATGGTTTACTGGGCCTACTTTTGCGGCGGCGGCTCCTGCTCCAGTTTCGTATGCGTAGCGACAGCATGGTGTGAGCAAGGTCTATGTATTCTTCTCCATGCCCAGGTATGACGAATTCGATGGACGCGTCGTCCGTGAGAGAAGACACGGGTTTGTAATGAATCCATTGTGAACTCTCAATGCTGGTTTGTGTAGGCGGCAGGGTGAAGAGATCGAGTTCACTCTTTAAATATTCACAGGAATGCGTATGAAGAAGGGACATGCTTCGAAAGCACGCGTCTGTTGTAGTTGTTTAGGAAAAAATGTCTGACACGGTACGCTTCTTGATAACTCCCGGACGTTTAGCAAGGCCTCTCCTGCTTTTCTTCACTGAACGCTTCTTCGATGGCTTCTTCGCTATCTTCTTACCCCGTATCTTCCCCTGTATGTTTCTTCGAGTCGCTTTCCTCTTATTTGATTTAGAGGAGTTGACTCGACGTTTGTGTGCAGATGATTTGCCGCTATATCCGCTTAGCGTGACGAAAGAAAACTGAGATTTTCCGATGTTCGCAGGAGTTTTATATCCAGACCCCTCCATCAGTTTGTTAATGTGTTCTTCCGCTCTTCTTTTGAGATTTAAGCCTGATTCCTTTAGACGCATTTTAACAGCTGCTTTCAACGGCGCGTTATTCTCCACGTCATCGAGTATATTAATCCCTGCGTAAAGCTTCTTTTCCAACGACACGCGCACCACTGGCCTGATAAGGTAACACACGCCTGAACAGACCACCGAGGAAACTGTCGATACCATGACCACGCTGATACTGCGATCCTACAAAAACTCGCGGAAATCCATCGCCGCGACTTCCCCCGGATTGCGCTTCGTAATACTCTAAATAATGTGTCATATCGTGCTAATCACGACGTCTAAATTGTAATGTAACTGTCAACGTCCCAAATTCAAATGGTATTCTTTCGCCAACTTAATCTCTTATATTTATTTCGATCGTGCGGAAACATGTTAACCGCAATGGAATATA
This sequence comes from Harpegnathos saltator, assembly GCF_003227715.2. Taxonomy (NCBI): domain Eukaryota; kingdom Metazoa; phylum Arthropoda; class Insecta; order Hymenoptera; family Formicidae; genus Harpegnathos; species Harpegnathos saltator. The sequence goes on along the minus strand of NW_020229959.1, from coordinate 47,591 downwards.
ATTCGGCTGTGAAAAATACTTCACCATGTTACGGTCGTAGGCATATTTACCACCGTTGTATTCGACGGGATCTACACGGAGAAGAGGAGAATACATGTCTCCCGTTACATAGGACTCACAAATGTTGCGATAAACAAAGTGTTTATCGGGTACACTCCGCACCGCACTAGCTGGTTCGTCGGACATAAGTTCACGTTTCGACGTGATGAAAGAGTAAAACCTTTCTTCTCCAACTTTGTGGAGACTCACATTACGATCAGTATTGGGATAGTACGCTATACGCCCCTGCATAATTTTCGGCAAGTTGAGATGAATGAATTCCTCGTTCGGTCTATACATATACATACACGAAGCCGAGCATACGAGCCATTTTGTCGGAAAACTTCACGAAATGAAGACTATTGCATTCTTTAATATCACATGTGCAGTACACCGTTACTTTACCACCATTATGAGGATCCTGGCGCTAGGCAATGTGTGTTTTGAGTAATGAGCTAGCGTTGTTTAAAGCCTGTAACAGTTCGCTCACCGTGGTATAAACACCGGAGGTTATGCGGGTAACCCCAAATTTGTGTAAATGGTCGTCACCTTTTATGATGACTGATTTGGCGTTTTTGGTATTAATATTTTCACACGGTAATGAAATGAATACGAGTTCTATATCTTCCTCGGGACGTACGTGTAAAAAACTAAAGGGGAATTGAATTTCAGTAAGCGCAACTTCTCATAAGCCAGTCAGCTTCACTTCTTGAGGCAATTCCGTAATAAATGAAGTAGTTGTATTTTCTGGATAGTGTCGCATGCTACTATTGCTCGGTAGTAACATAAGAAACTGGTTTTCCCCCTTCGTGGTTTGGAAGCAGCTTTATATTCGAAGCAGCTATCCAGGAATTGAATTTAGAAAGGTAACCCCGCCAGCTGACGAAAAATTCTTTATTAGCTCCTCGTCCTCGGCGCCGTATCACCTTATCCACGATAAATCCTTCTTCTTGTAAGTTTTTGTTTACCCCGGCTAGTTCTTGCTTGTAAAATATACCATCGATCATTTCACCTGAGAGGTCACTCAATTCGTACACACGAGGATTTCGCCATTCGAGAATACAGTGAATACGAAATATTTCTTCCATCCAGTTCGTCTCATATCCTTTCTCAATGTCTCCTCTCGCTCTACTGACACGCACTAGTGTAACCACTTTGTATTTAGCTCCTCGACTATGATTTCTTCGATCGAGTTTATCAAGATGATGGTATCGCTATTGCATATGTTCACGAGCAATGCGTGCGTTTTCCAACGTGATGCTTGCCGGTTCCATTTTAATGGTGGAATTTCGAATGTGATTGTAAGCGTGCACTATGCTTTGCAAAACATCTATGTAGCGATGTGTATTTTTGGGTATAAAATAGCGCCATAAACGTTCTTTGGACGTTCCGTTGAAGCGCTTGGTCACCGCTGCTTTGACATTAGGATTTCGCACCGTGCGAAATCTTATGTTCTTTTCCTTCAGAAATTTTTGAAATGTTTGACCTGTTACGTCCTAGAGGAGGAACGCAACCTTTTCGTTCGCGAGTAAGGCGAACCTCGTTCGTACACGCGTGTCAGTGGACGAGTCAGGGACCCGACGGGTCCCTTTACTCGGGCACCGACGTACGACGAGCGGTCCGTTTTTCGGTCAGGGACGCAAATCCCTTTACCGGGGATAGGACCATGAGTTGACTGTTGGAAGGGTGGGGTGATTTTGAAATTAACTGATGGAAATAAATTAATACTATAAAATTTATTAAAATAAGAGTGACAACAGAAAGTTATGCGACGCGGTTTATTACAATTTACTTGAATGATGTTGTGTGTATGTGTGTGTGTATGAGAAGTGAAAGAAGGAGGAAATAATAAAAAAAAAGCAAGGAATATGAGTAAAGAGTTAGTAAGCAAAGAAAATGTAACTTACTGGTGATTTCTGGGATGCGACAAATGAACAAGATATAACGGTTGATAGGCGGCGCCTGCTCTGTAGGTTGGGAGGGGTTGTGCGACTCCCTTCCAATTGTCCAATTATGGCACAATAGCACTGATTCTAAATTTTTATTTTTGTCCCCCAAAAAAAATAAGACAGAGGACGTAAGAGTATGTGTAGTGCCGAAACAAAACCAAAGACGAATTTGAGTCTAAGGATGCGTTTTTACAGGTCTGACTTTTGAATCTAGAATCTAAGTGAATGTGAATCTGCTTTTTTTCCTGTCTCTCAGAATAGAAGTAATGGTAGAAGTAGAAGTAGTGTGTCACGGAGGCGGATTACCGCGGTTTTTATAGTGATAATCGGAGGCAGAAGCTATCAGGGTGGGTAGAGAGATGGCCTTTGAGGAAGGGGTGAATTGGTCTTAGTGGGAAAAAGTCTCAGCCATTAGCAAAGTTAAAAGACATCGTGGGAGGAGACAGTTAGTTTTTGGAGATATAAATATGGAAGGGCTAAAGGGTGGAGCGTGGGTGTCTCATAGTTTTAAGTGGATATATGATTGGCTGAATGAATTAGGCGCGAACAAGCGTGGAGGTGGTGGTTTCTTGAGATAGAGAAATGTATACAAGTGGCCGGCTGGAAAAATCAAAATGCCGTAAATTAAAGGCTGAGATCAGATTTTACGACTATCAGTGAAGTAAGCTTTGTTGGTTGACTGATAGGGCACATATGGTTTTGGATTGGGAAGTTGTAAGTTTCAAGTTTTAGAGCAGGAATGCTCTGTGTTGCTTTGTTTTACTGAAGGTTTGTTAGCGCGGAGTTTCAAATTTTTATAGCTAGGACGACGGACACACTTGGCGAACACTACCCAGATATAAAATTTAAACGAAGACGTAGATTTTTACAACAGGGCATTGTTTCCTATTATGGAATTTTCCCGAATCGCCTTTCATTTGGCGCGACGGCTGTTCGCCAGATGGGTCTGTTTCCTAATTTATATTTATATATGTATATATTCCTATTATAATTATATTAGGAGAATATAAATCCGCGAGAGGAAAGAATTTTTACTAATTAAATCTGCAGGACGTAACAGACCGATGAATTATTTACCTTTGTCACTCTGCAACCACACCGGTACTGGCTCTCTGCTTCTTGAGAGCACGTGACGGAAAGCTTCCGTCACGCTGGTCGAAGTCTTACTTCGTATTGGTTCCACTCAGATAAATTTGCTAAACACATCAAAGATTGTCAACAAGTAACAATAGCCCTCATTGTAATTTCGGTGATTAGAGAATTCGACCAAATCAGCCTCCCACGGATCGTCGATATTCGTGACATTGTAATGCAAACGTGGAAATTTATACCGTGTCGGTCGATGAAGTGTGTATGCATTCTACGCCTGAAGCCAACGAATAATCTCTTCACGCGTGGAGCCAGGTCCTGCGGCTCGCGAAAGATTTTTTATCGTAGAGTATCCCGCATAGTGTGCAGGATCATTGTAGAATTTTGCGAGGTCGGTCATTCCAGTGTGTTCCAATTGATCAAACATCTTTTACTCCCTAATTTAGAAGCGTTGTCATTCACTCACGTTTTACGCCTGTATTGATCGGAGGTTATAAATATCACGTGTACACGCTCTGCGTCGTGTTCTTCAGCGAGAGACGTGTCTCCGATAGTACGTTTGCACGTTCGTCCTTTCGTTGGTGGAAGTCGATGTGCATAGCTGTTAGCCGGCGAAGAAGCTATACTCAATTCTAGCGGGTTCCAATCTATCACGCGTCTTTTACTCATTGGTTTAGAAGTGTCTCCGCTCATTCGCGTTTTATTTCTATTCTCATTGGTTGTTCAAACAGAGCCTGTCCATCCTCGTCATCTTTTTCCTCAAGCGACGTCTGGGCAATCTTATGTTTAGACCAAAGCTGCTCGTTAGGTGGTGGGAGCGGAGTGCTGCTACCTCTCGGAAGAGTTTCTCTCAATCTCGCGGAAATATCATTTCCTTCCATGACTTCTTCCAGTAATTCTCGATTTCCTACAAATTCCGGAGGAGTACCCACTTTATACAAAAGGCGTACAAACTGTACTCTCGCTACTGCTGTGCTGGTTTTTCGTTCACGAGCCGCGTCGTTCAAGAGGTCGATGATATTCGATCCTCTCAGAATTCTATCATATATTGTCACGACTCCTTGTCTGTCCCAGCTTAATCGTCCGGGTACCGCCGCATCACACAAATGTGCCAGCAGCTTGCGCGCTTTAACTCGGTAACTCTTTGGCACTTTATTCAGTATTCTTCCGATACTTTTCTGTTCGTTAGTGCGGTGGTGACGACTACGTGTATCGGCTCGTACGTGCTGAGAAACGTTCAACGTTCGATGTACGCCGGTCTCTATATTGGAAATATCTTCATTTGCATCTATATCTGCGTTTTCTTCTAGCGCGTTTCCGTCAGCGTCTTCGTCATCTTCGCGAGGGGTATTTTCTCCTTCCCCAGTGATTTCATCATCGTCAACCTCACCACCAACAACGGGTTTGTCTTCTTTTTCCGCGTAATCGGCGTTTATCCCACTCTCGAAAAAAATACAGATATCGCTGAAGCACCTCTCTATACAATCTCCATTTTTCCCGTGCTCCTCCGAGGACCGGAGAGTTGAAAATTCTATGCATCTCTGTGTCGAGACGCGATAGGACGGAACCCGGAACATGCACCGTATTTTCATTCTCTACTGATGCTATGTTCAACCCAGTTACAGAATTATCTGTCAAAACAGAGAGAATCGCAGTCGAGGAAGACGCTAACGACGACGACACCGAGTTCGGTGATGTATGAGCCTGCTACTGCAATCTCTCAAGATTATCCGTAGAAATCAGTACCATCTTCTTGGCTTTTTCCATGGTTCAAGTACGAACAGTCTTAGCTATCGATAATTTTCTATATTCGGGGGTAATATAACCCCGAATATAGGGCCAATCAGATAAGGTAGAAATCCTCCACGCTCTACTATCACTCTCCGTTTGCCTCTCCAATCGGCACGATTATTAGCGATATGATGTAGCGTTGATTTGTAACGGGATAGACGATTCTTTTCTCTTCTGCCGAGCGGTACGTTACCTTTGAGTGTTGAAAGGCGTACTCGCAAATACATCTGATGAAATCACGGTCAGCTTCTCGCAGAAAGACAGCGCGTTGTTTCTCTGTCAAGTAGCAAAACGCCTTCAGAAGAGAGATGTTTTTCTCACCGATGGATTGTTTTGCCACGCTTGCTGTTTTATCGTTCTTTTTCGCATCCGTTCTGCTTCTACCACCCATTGTCATTACGACGATAAGACTGTCGCGGAATAAGCATATGCATGGGTTGTATACGTAACTTCTAGTGGATCCCCGTCGAACGTAAACATGTATGTAGTATCAGTGGGGAGGATACACGTACGAAACCGATATTCATCCGGAGTAGATTGTTTCAGATCGAGCAACAGATATCCATGTGGAAACGATGTTGCGTCATAGTAAGCTTCTTCCAAAAACTTTGAATCTTCCGGACAAACCTGCCTGGCCAAGTGGCGAATCTGAGCACGATCGCGGGTGTTTTTGAACATCACGATGTAATTCGTGTTGAGAGAAATATCTCGTTGCCCTCGTCCTTGATCAAATAGATTTTGCGAAATGAGTATAACACTAAGGTTTTTATGATGACTCCCCTTCGTGAACAGATCAACAATTACTTCGCACAATGACGATTCCCTCGTGAGATCGTCTATTATCACCAATTTCGCGACAAGTGGGTCGTTTAAATAATCATCCGTGCGCGGTAAACCTTCTCGAAATTCTATCATACATCGGCCCGATTTCGCCACTTCATGCTGTAGTTGCCGATAAGCCTCTTGCCACTCGGCATAATAAAATAGGATCCTGTCGAAACGGGTGTCCGCCATTACAGGTAAATAACGAAGAAAAGTCTTTACGAAAACCGTTTTCCCACAACCCGTAAGACCTCAAATGATAGATGTCCAAGGATGTTACCAGCGCACGTCCATTTTGCTAAATGACTGATTCTGATACCTAGTGAAACTACATAAATATTGGAGAAAAGAAGAAACAGTGATGAACTTATAACCCGCGCCGGGAGGCCTTCCGCGGCGGGCCCGCTAGCTCATATCCGCGGAAGCGTCACGTTGAATAAGATTCTTCATGTGGCGTTAGCGGCCGCGGGAATAGCTTATTTTAGCGCCGCTAACGATATTAGCTTGTCAGCGCAAAGCTGTGAGCTAATAATCATTCAATGAGTTCGTACAAGCGAACGCTTATGAAAGAGACATTCTAACGATACAATTTGCTAAGATATTATTGTGATTCGTTGGAGTGTATTCAAGGATAGAAATACATATATATTTATTAGTGAATTTATTAGTAGAATAGTAAGGCCGGTTCTAACCCAGAAGCGCTGAGGGGGACGCGGGGAAGCGGGGAACTCAGGGCGCGGGGTATGACGTCGCGCGGGGAAGGGAACTCATGGTGAGACGTCACGCAAGATAGCAACCGTGACGTCACGAGAAAAAAAATGTATTGGGATGCAGGTAGAATCGAACCCGAACGCTCGCGGTTACTACCCAATGCTCCAAAGCTCCTAGACCACCGTCGCCTGTTGCTATTACACGTCTAAGTAAAGGTTCTTAAAGTAGGCATGATGACGTCACGAGAGAAAAACTGTCGAGATACTGCTAGACTGGAACCCGGGGGCCCGCGGTTACTACCCAATGCTCCAAAGCTCCTAGACCACCGTCGCCTGTTGCTATTAGACGTCTAGTGAAGATTCTTAGAGTAGGCATTATGACGTCATGAGAGAAAAAATAAGTCGAAACTAGGTCAGACTCAAACCCCCTTAGCCCTTCGTTTGCTGCGCCATATCGAACGTCTATCGAACGTCTATCGAACGTCTATCGAACGTCTATCGAACGTCTATCGAACGTCTATCGAACGTCTATCGAACATCTATTGAACGTCAATCGAACATCTCTCGAACGTCTAATAAGCATCATACCGCAAATAAAGAAGTATTTTTATCAACGCAATTACTATATAAAATTCTAAGAAAGGGGATAAGGGAAAGAAACATCTGCACATTTGAAATAATGATTATTAGATTTATTATATAGTGTCATACAATTTTCTTCGAGACCACCAATTGAAAATATCTAGTACATTCTGTAATGCACAATTTTTCATATGATTATTACATCGAAAAGTATTATTCAATTTTTGCAGGGAAGGCATATCGTCGTAATCGATGTCCATGGTCTTAATGATCACGCTGCTTCTCGCATTGTCATCCAGAAGTTGTAACAACCATTTCCGCTCCTCATGTCCCTTCACATACACAAATTGAGATGCATCGTCTTCAAGTTTGTCATACATATCACCCGCCACAGCTGCAGTAACCAGATGTTTAGCTCTGCAGTATTTGACGGTTCCATCTTCCCATCGTAATCCATGATGATTAGCAGTTAACCAGTAGGCCCTCGATTTGTCTGATCTTGTGAGCAGATGCCATGGCATCGGACTCGTGAAGATGTAGTGCGAAAGAATAGTTCCGTTTTTCAGTATCGCCGCTTCTTTTACAATAAATCTCTCTCCAACCATGAATCCTTGCAAGTCGACAAATGTCGGAGCATCCATGGCGAAATATTCTTCGACACGTCCAGAAGAGAAATGCCGTTTATAGTACTTTGTTTCGTGTATTATACTTTTCTCGTACATACTTTCTGATGTTAGTTGAGTTTGCGCACTATGTTGGTTAGCGGGCTGTATTCAACTACACGATCATGCAGGATGAGACAATATGCGGTAGTGTTCACCGGTATATTCTCCTTACACTCAAATTCTATCCGCACATCCACAGTGGCACTCTTGACGGACTCATTTTGACGCGAACAATCGATAACCACGAAAGGACCTAGCCGCCGAAAGTCGGTAATTGCTGTATTTTGTTAAGTACATCCCGAATTATGAAGCTTCAATGTTACAGTACCGTCGGTATTAGCATTACCCAAGATGTACCGCGTGGAGGTTGCACAATCGGATTTACACCTCTTGTGTGTGTGTGTGTGTGTGTGTGTGTGTGCGTGCGTGCGTGCGTGCGTGCGTGCGTGCGTGCGTGCGTGCGTGCGTGCGTGCGTGCGTGCGTGCGTGCGTGCGTGCGTGCGTGCGTGCGTGCGTGCGTGCGCGCGTGCGTGCGTGCGTGCGTGCGTGCGTGCGTGCGTGCGTGCGTGCGTGCGTGCGTGCGCGCGTGCGAGTGCGTGTGTGTGTGCGTGTGTGTGTATATGCGTCTGCGTGTTATGTAACAGAAACAAGGACCCCACGGTTCGTTACTCCGTAGTATTTCATGACTCCAAACCCTTTCTGTTGTGTAAAGTGACTTTATCTCATCTTTTAAGATATGCAGCATTTTTCAATTAATTAAATGTTCAAATTGTCTTCCTTCTACCATTTGACAATGAGGTTTGGAGTCATGAAATACTACGGGAGTGACGAACCGTGTGGTCCTTGTTTCTGTCACATGACATGCAGACGCACACACACACACACACACACACACACACACACACACACACACACACACACGCACACACACACAAGAGGTGTAAATCCGATCGTGCAACCTCCACGCGGTACACTTTGAGTAATGCTAATGCCGACGGTACTGTAACTTTGAAGCTTCATAACTCAGGATGTACTTAACAAAAAAATTCTTTGTTGTAGTGTTTTGGAAAGCTCTTGAAATATGTTATAAGAATATGCCAAAAAAGTAGGGCGTTCCATTTGAAAAGTTCAAGATGACTTTGTCCTGACCTTGTTGATGCTAGCCAAGGTCAAACTGATAAGATCAGTAAATAGACCATTTTAAATCTTATAACTTTTGCCTGAAACATTTTTTCCAAAAACTGATTGTTTTCGAGATATTTTGTCGTTCGAAGACTTTTTGAGAACCCTGTATACAGGGTGCACGATTTATTTGAAGACATTGAAATATCTCGAGAACTATGCATTGGATAAAAAAAAGTGGTTAATGAAAGTTGTTAATCTCGAAGGGGGACATCCAATGATACCAAACTCGACCTCTTACCCAACCCCCTGGGGGTGGGGGTTGGGGGCAACTTTGAAATCTTAAATGGAAACCCGCATTTTTTATTGCAGATACGGATTCTACGCCACAAAATACATAAATTTTGTCCGAGACTTTTTTTCTAATTCGTGATAGATGGCGCTATAATCGCAAAAAATTATATTTTCCGCAATTCTCCAGAAATGATCATTGAATTGAGAAAAAATACTTGTTCAATATTTTTAAATCAACAAGTGCCAACAACTCGTGAAAACATGGTAGAACGCATAAGAAACGCTTGCGCTGAAACTCCCGCAGATATGCTTCTATCCTGTGTACAGTCATTTGAAAAAAGGATCAATAAGTGTATTGAAGTGGAAGGTAAAAATTTGGAACACTTACTCTAATTAATTGAGAGGCAAGGGGACTCACATTAAAAAAGCACCCCGATCTGTGAGAGGCAAGGGGATTCACATTAAAATAGCACCCGAAGGGAACATAAAACTACTACGTCCTCGTCGTTGTTCCTGTGTAACACTAAAAGTAGTTTCTCGGAAAAATTCAACGCTATCTATCACGAATGAAAAAATTGTTTCAATAAAAATTTCACGTACAATCTAATTCTGCAATGAAAAATGTGGGTCCCCATTTGAGATTTGAACGTTATCACCCACCCTACCCCGAAAGGATGGGGGGGAATAACTTTTATTATGTTCTTTAAAAATATTGAACAGGTTTTATTTCTCACAACATTTTTTATTTCCCAATCCAATGACCATTTCTGGAGAATTGCGGAAAATATAATTTTTTGCGATTATAGCGCCATCTATCACGAATTAGAAAAAAGTTTCGGACAAAATTTACGTATTTTGTGGCGCAGAATCCGCATCTGCAATAAAAATGGGGTTTCTATTTAAGATTTCAAAGTTGCCCCCAACCCCAGCCCCAGGGGGTGAGGTAAGAGGTCGAGTTTGGTATCATTGGATGTCCCCCTTCGAGACTAACAACTTTCATTAACCACTTTTTTTTATCCAATGCATAATTCTCGAGATATTTCAATGTCTTCAGATAAATCGTGCACCCTGTATACAGGAATTGGTGTTATAATATAATACACGGCGGTCTAATTTTTCTAAATATTCGTACAATTTTAGTCGTGCCTGCGCGGTCATGTAAGCCGCTATTACTACATTTGTCGTCAAAGAAGGTACGAGTGCCTCTTGCCGCAACCGCGACGTGACGTAGATCACGTCGTCGTTTACAGGCAAAATATTTATTATTTCAAGACACGTGAGCAAAGATAATAAATGTTCTCGCGTTCTAACAATCTCTGTATTCGGCAGATTAGAACATTGACCGAATTTTCCCCAGAAGGAATTCAGACACAACTTTGCAACCGAACGTAGACCGGGATTCCGCGCGATATTATGCCTATCGAGAACAACTCCCTCAACTTTCTTGTACTTCCTTAAGTAACTTTCTTTTGCGTTCTCGTCGTTATCCTCGCATTCGTTCGGCCAGCCACTGGCTTCCTGCTTAAGCTGTAGCAAAACAATTAATATATTCGGCAAACAATTCTCCCTGCTGAGTACTAGGATCGTATCGTGAGATTTTATAATTCCATATCTCGCTCGCTGATGTCACACGATAGCCTTTCTCAATGGCTTTTCGTAGCTCACAAGAGACCCATGTGCCTTCGAATTCACGATCGGCTGGATTCTCATGTGTACACGCTATTTGAGAGAATGTTTCGCAGCAGCTGTGACAGAGTGCGAACAATAATTTACCTTGCATGCGAAACGGTAGTACGGGGTGAAAGAGTTCGTGTGGTGCGAGTACTTTGCATTATACGAGTCCTTCCACCGTAGTAAAGTTAAAATCAGGAGCCACACGATTAAGTTGGAGCACTTTTCGCCCTAGTAAACTTCCGGATGCCTGATTGGAAAAGCACCCGTCTTCAGTACGTAGGGATATAGAGAGCATACGTCAACGTAATGCATCTTTTCCTCCCCCGTAACTTCGTACCGTGACGATATTCCCCGTGCGGCCCTCGAAGAATGCGTCGCGAAGATGGAGGGGCATGGTTCTCAGCATCGAGTGATTTTCTACAAAATCGTGCATCTCCCGATTCTCTCTCATCTCTCGATTGAAGACGTATTCCCATTTCTCCGTAAGGAAATATCCCTGTTTTTGAAGACGACTTGACGTTGCGAGTATGCGTTCGTAGCGTGTGTCGATCGTATCCGCGTGTATACAGGTCGAGAGTGGTCTATCGCGGTTCACTCGAAAACATGCCAGACAGCCGTGCCAAAAACATCCGTGAAATTGTAGAACGTGTCTTTGCGGTGGATTTTCCGACTCGTAATAACCGTCAATTAATGTACCATCTGATAAATGTTGTTCCCGTCCTCTACCGGCATGAATTATAACGCGCTCGAGTCCGCGTTCCTCCCATAACCATTGAAGAGCTTTGTGCGATTGATTATTGGCTTGTCTGTAACCCCCCGTCGGAATGATACCTATCTCTTTCTCACGCAAACAGTTTCTCCGGAAAACTCGCATAAAAGTGGAAACGATGGTTGTACATTCTTCGAAGGGGCATACTTTTCCCCGCTCCAAAAAAATTTTACGAAAGGCGAGACATGCTCGACGAAGAATATCCAAAAACATAAAAAACAAATGCGACGCGATCTTTCTTCCGTTCGCATGTTTCTACGTTCTTATCATTTTCATTCTCCATTTCAGTTTCACTAACGTTTTCCGCTTGTGTGGGATTTTTCGATAATCCATCAGTGTGACGAAGCGAGCGCATGAAACACAGATGGTTCAATGGTTTTGACGACGCACGAAAACAACAATAAACCATATCGCATTTGTGTTTTTTCTTGAGTTTTGTAAACGACCGCATTTGTTGCAAATCCGGAGAATGCTACAGACGCTCGATATTGTCTCGACATTGTATGACATTAGGGCGCGATGACGCTCGAAGCAAGCGGTATCGTAAAACGCACGCTGGCACATGTTACAATGGATTAGTTGAACTGTTTCTTCACACACTGGAACAGCGAAACACCAGAGACATGCATTTGAACACCGATGCCCCCTTTCAGGCTTATACACCAGGCTTATATAATAGGCGGTTGCAACGAACGCAATAACCCCCGCTTCCACTAGCAGCTCTTAAATTCAATATTGGATTAAAGTGACGACTGCGCACGTAATACATAATATTTAGTTTATGTCTAACCGCGCGACCTAGAGAGACGCGCACCCCGCTGCCATCGTATAACGGAGGCGTACCACGAGCAAAAGAGCTAAAATTATAAACAGTATCGTACTTGGCGACATGGAGTTGGAAACGCTCGAATTCTGGAATGTTACATCCTTCATCGGGTATAGACCGGTAAACACCAGCTTTCCGCGTGAGTTAGAGTGCTAGCTCTCGCTGCATCATAGAATTCTGTTTTCTCACAGCATTTCATTTTGCGTGAAGCTTCCCAGTGCGGACATTCCCGCGTTCACTATAAATCATTGCAACTACAAGCGAGCGCGGGAAACATAGATTATCTGTATTATAATAGGGATCGAACGTTTCACAACCCCTTCATGCGTTAATTTGTTCGCTTTTGCGCCTTGTCCCGAAGGTAACGCGACATTGAAAACATTAACAGTAAAATGCTCCAGTATATCGTGACCTCCAGCACTTTGAACTAGCGAGCTCACGAGATTCCAGATATCTCTATGGCTCAAGTCACATGCTGGGCGATAAACCTGCAGGTCGCCGAGTTAAGTCTGCTGAAGCAAACGATAACCCGACGTAGTCGTTTAGGCCGGCCGAGTTAGCCGCGTATGCATAGATTTCGCGGAAAGCATTTTCGAGGTAATGCACGATATCGTTATCGTCGGAGGGAGGCCTAATTTTGATGCACTCTTCCCCACCCAGAACATTAAATTTTCTAAATTTACGCATCCTTTCACCATAAATTTGAATAAATTTATAGTCGTTCTCACTAATATTAGCTCTAATTAGGGACGCTTCCGGTACGTTCGATTGTTCCCTCCTTCTCCTACAACGTCCTCTTCTTTTTCGTCGTGTTTGTCTACCTCATGGAAATCTGACTGTTCGTACCCGCCACCCTGTTGCAGTGTAAAAATTTAATTTTAAATTTTCTTAAATTTTATGCGTGACGCGTAGAAATGAATTACGAGTTTAATATCACTCTACCTACGTGATAGCTTTCGAGCAAGAAACGAATGTCGAAGGGCTTGACATGGAAACGGCTGTGCTGTATCTCTTCAGCCGATGCTTCCGCAATATCATGCATCTCCTCACAGGTTGTGTAATTATAGGCTGCTGATGAACTGTGGGCTGCGTCATTCCTCAACGTTTCTTCAACTTCTTCGCTGTTGAAATGTCGTAATGCGGGCGGTGGGACTGTCTGTTCAGGGAAAAGCTCTTTCGACGCTCTTCGCTTTCGAAAGAAACATTGAGAAAGACTGAACGAGAGAAAAGATAAAGATTAATGGGGAAACCCACGGCATTATAAAATTATTTCTTATATTACTTTAGGAATGAATGATAAAAGACTTACGTTGAAGTAAGGAACTTGTCACGGACATGGTTACCGATGTTCGGTTCATTTTCTCCGAACAATCTTCGAGCTTCCACAATATCCACAGCAATTTCACACAGTCGCTGATCACTTTTAAAATGCCCACATGCAAATAGCATTCCCAACAGAGTACTACTGCATGAGGCCGCGAAACTATAAAACGTTAAATAATTACATTCATCGTTATTAGCCACGAGTTTGCGCAAATCTCTCGCGATGAGAGGATTTATAGTCGACGCCACGATAATAGAGGCGCATACGGTTTCAATTAGCGACAACATCTTCTCAACACTTTCTTCGATATTACTTAAACACGTGCCACAATACGCGACTGCTGTTGCGGAGGATGTGAACGAAAAGGCGAAAGACTGTGCCTTCATCAGTTTTTCCTCTACTCTATTTTCTACGCTTTTAAAATTTTCTCTAAACCGTATTTTCGAAAAGTAAAGATGGAAAAATTATCGGTAATAATCTCCTTATAGTAAAGCCCTAACGTTTCTTTTAGTTTAACGTTTCTTTTAGTTTCTTTTAGTGTAAACTTAACGGAAAATTTTCCTACGCGTGTAGCGGTATATCTAATCTAACATAACAATAAGCCAATATAACAAAGTATATCTAATCGCCTCACAGAGGCACTTTCAGAAACTGTATGCTATCGTTAGAGGTTTATCTCTCTATCCTAAGAAAATATAAAAACGACACAACTTTTGTATATATATATATGTAAATATTTTAAACAAGATAAACAGCTATAGGTCTTTTTCGAAAAATAATCCTCACATACGTAAGAGAAACCAAGTACATTCAATTCCCAGAAAAATGCTTTCAGAAATAGAATGGAATGGCGTGCTACCTTGTAGGAGGGTATTAAGGAATAAGGATGAAGCCGTAGTGTGTTCGATAACGAGTTGACATTGTCCTTGTCAAAGTCGGAAAGCCGTCCAACCTTGGAGAAGTATAAGGGTTATCTCCTCCAGGACGGCGGACTCACTTGCGATCGGACCAGGATCCCTAACGTATGGGTTTTCTTTCAACACATGGATTTTGAAAACTTAATTATCAAACCTTCAATTTCTTCGGGAGTTCATGATTGCAGCAAAAACACTGATATGTTTTGCTATTTTTGCGGCAAATTCATTCCCTTAAAAACTCGTCGATCATTCAACGATAATTTGAAAAAAATTTATAAGGAATGCTTTGAAAGAGAAGTTAAAAATCTAAGAGAAAAATGGGTTCTCCATAAAATTTACGACATTTGCCGTAAAATGTTGAATACTTGGGATAAAGACAAAAAAGAGAATAAGCACTTGAAGTTTTCCGTGCCAATGCTATAGACTAAACCATATAAAAAAATAGATTGCCATTTCTATATGACAGAAATCAAAGGATTCAGCGCTATGAGCAAACACAAAATTGTATATGCTAATGTTTCATCAGTAACAAAACCCGTTGAAAAAGTCGATTGATATTGAGGGTAGCAATGTAGTTGAAAATGACTATGATAATGATTATGTGGGTAATGATAATAGTGGTGAAGGCGATGCAAATGATGATGATAACGATGTAGCTAATGATTGCGGTATTAGCGATGTCGGTGATTGTGATGATAGCAATGACGATGTAATGAAAGCGACTACGAAAATGAAGAGTACTTACCAAGTAGTGAAGAGCCCACGAAGAGAAGAGTGTCCTCAATCATGGGATGATTGAGGACATTCTTCTCTTCCAAAATCATTATTTTGAAATCTTCGAAACCATTCCTTACAAGTTGTATTAGATGGAGCATGATCACCGTAAATCTCCATAAGCAAACGATAAGTTTCCGCTGCACTTTTCTTTGCAATAAAATAGTGCATTAATACTTCCCGCAAATGATGTTTGTTTGGAACGAAAATCAACATTTCCAAGTAGGGTAAAATACTTGTTGCTTACACTTAAACCAAATTTCACGTAGTGCGTTTGAAAGTTGACATGAAATACTATCGAATACAAGTGTTGCCAGTTATTAGTACACGTTAACAATACTAAAAGCAACATCTGTTGGGAAAGGGCGGAGTCATATTCACACACCCAATAACAATGTTGATAGATTGATGAATGAACTAAAGTTGGGCATATATAAACACGAAAATTGGAGACTATTCATTGATTCATCGAAATGAAGTTTAAAAGCTATTCTTCTTCATAACACTAACGTATATGCACCAATACCTATAGCACACTCAACGCAGTTAAAAGAGGAGTACAGTAATCTCAAACTAGTTTTTTAAAATTAATTAATTACTCAGCCCACAAGCAGTAAATTTACGGAAATATTAAAATTCTAGGGATGATATTGGGACAACAATCAGGCTTTAAAAAGACATCTTGCTACTTATGCTTGTGGCACAGTAGAGATCGCGCCAAGCACTATACATGTCATAAGTGGCTGAAAAGGATATCGTTTGAATTAGGTAAAACCCAACAAACACAGAATATAAGTGCAACGAAACATTGGGAGTAACACGTAATATAACAGTTGTTATATTTAGTTTATATTGGTTTTATGTAACTGTCTTTTAGTTATGTAATATAACACTGTAACGAAATAATTATATTATCTGTTACTTTGTGGTAACAAAAAATAACAGTAATATAACTGTAACCATATGATGTAATAAAATAAATGTTGACGTTATTCTACTGTGACATAATATTGATAAACAATGTACAACTATCTATGGAGCGTGATGTCCCGCAGGGGTCGGTTCTTGGCCCCCTGCTTTGGGATATCGCGTTCGATCGGGTGCTTCGCTCTATCCTTCCCCCTGGCTGCCACGTCACCTACTACGCAGATGACTCTTTAGTGGTGGCTGAGGGGGATGGCTGGAGGGAAGCCCGCCTCCGAGCGCAGGCGGCACTGCATTTCGTGGTGGGTACCATCACGGACCTGGGTCTGAAGGTGGCGCCCCAGAAGACGGAAGCCGTCTTTTTTCACAACGACAGCCGTGGGGCGCCACCGGAGATCCGGGTCCTGGTGGACAGAGTCCGTTTCCGCGTCGGGCCCACGATCAAGTATCTGGGCCTGACGCTGGGCGGCCGGTGGGATTTCGGAGCCCACTTCAAGGGCCTGGCCTCCCAGGTCCGGAAAACAGGCCTGATGTTGGCAGGCCTGATGAAGACCCAGAGGAGCCCCGGATGGCACGCTCGCCGCCTCTATCGGTGTGGTGTTCTCGATCGCCCTCTACGGGGCGCCCATATAGGTGGCTTATGGCCTCCGACCGCAACAACATGCTCCTATGTGGAGCCATGTGGTCGGTGGTCTTGAGGGCGATCCGGGGTACCGTACTATTTCGTATAGGGCGGCGACGGCCCTGGCCGGCTCCCCCCTCCCGCATGGAGTTCCTAGCCGATGAAAGGTACATCCTTTATTGGAGGGTGAAGGAGCTCCGCGAGGGAGGGTTTATCGGCCAGGAACCTGGGGGCCCTGAGATCCCAGGCCAAAGCCCGAGTCCTGGAACGGTAGTCGGCCATACTGGCAGACCCCCAGGAATTCGGGCTCCGAACAGCCGAAGCCGTCCGCCCCTGTCTGCCAGAAATGGCGAACAGGAGGAGACGCGGACTCACCTTTCATCTGGTGCTGGTGCTGACCGGGCACGGTTGCTTCGGTCGGTACTCGCGCCGGATTGGTAGGGAGCCTACCACGGAATGCCACCACTGCCCGGTGCGGGAGGACACGGTGCAGCACACTCTGGCGGAATGCCAGGCGTGGGTACCGCAGCGCCGTGTTCTCGCCCGGGCAGTGGGGTGTCAAGAGAGGGCCAACTTGCTCCCGCACTTGCTGCGAGCAATGTTCGGGAGCGAAGAGGTATGGGGAGCGGCGGCCTCCTTTTGCCGGGAGGTAATGTCCCGCAAGGAGGCCGCCGAGTGGGAGCGCCGACCCAAACTCCGTCGCAGGGTACGACGGGGAGGGGCGGCGCTCCCCAGGGGTGGGGAGCGGGCCCGAGGTGGCACCGGCCGAGGAGCAGCCGCCGATCCCTCGGAGGCGTCCTCGGTCGCCTCGGGCCCGCCTTCGACGAAGCGGTGAGAATGGGTGAGGAGGGTTAAACCCGCCTACCCACAGCGTGTCGGTGATGGCAGGGAGAAGGGGAGTGGGGCTTGGTTGGGGCCAGGCCTCAATCCCCTGCCCTACCTACCCAGTAAGGAAAGGGGAAAGTGAGACCGAGGAGGGAGTGCGGGTGTCCCTTCCCTCCATAATTTAGACCGAAAGGCCAACCCGGCCGGTTGCCCGGCCGGGACACCGCGCCCTTGATTCCCTCCGTGAGAGGGGCGCGGTACTTGGGCGGGAGCTCCCTAAGAGCCCTGGGGCCGGGGTGTCGGGGAGGGAATGCAGGTGTAGATCCCCTGAATCCCCTCACTTCGGTCCGAGCGGTAGGCACCCCGGTGGGGTTTTAGCCGGTAGGAGTCCGGCATAACCCCCGTCCTCCCCAAGAGGCGGGGGTACCCATGATGGATTTCCCCACCGTTATCAAACAAAAAAATTTACAACTCTATTTATTATATTTTATAATATTTATTGGGTGAGTGCAAAAGTTCGTGCGGAGTTTGTGAGTAAAAGTCACACAGTCTTACTTTTAAAGGGTAAAACGTCCCCTGAAAGGTAATTCGCTACATTTGGTTTTGGGGGAATATCTTCGAAACCGTGAAAGATAAAAAATTGTTTGAGGTAACTTTAATGGTAATTAACGTTCTTGAAAATGGTATAATCAAATTTTGTAACAATTTGATATTTTGCAAAATACCACCATAGCGAGTTGTTTACGGATTATTTTCCAAAAATGGCATTTCGGAAACCAACTTTGTTATACATGGTTGAATTTGGCGTGAAATATTCTTTAATTTTTATCCTAAAAATTTTTTAATTTTGCAAAATTAGTTGATGGTGGTGGGGGTATTTTGCAAATATCAAATTAATGCAAAATTTGATTATACTATCTTTAAGAACGTTAATTACCATTAAACTTTTATTTGAAACATTTTTTTTGTCTCTCATGGTTTCGAAGGTAGTCGCTCAAAACCAAATATGTTAAATTAGCTTTCAGAGGGTGTTTTCATCCTTAAAATTGCACCATTGCCGATATAAAAAAATACGTGTCTATTATTTTTTACTACTCTACAAGTGTACTGAGTTTAAATAAAATCGGCGATTGACACAAAAGTAGGTTTGCTTGTGAGAATGAATATTAGAACATACCTAGATCAGTACATCGGTGCAACGAGGCGATAATCAGCATAGATATTAAAACAGATTGTATCCAAGATAATCCTTTTATTCAAGAAATAATCTTTAAATTTTAAAAGTTATAATATAAAAATTGTGTATTTGTATTTACAAATATATTAAATAATTCCTTACAGTCTTAGCACGGCTTAATGCCTAATTTAATCTATAAATGATATACTAAAAGTGAGAAAGTCATTAATGTTAATTGTGACGTTAATTTATAGCAAATTATTAATATTTAGAGTAAAAAGGAAATCTTTGGGCTATTGTGAAGATTCGCTTCATCGATTGCAAGTGTCGCTTTATGTATATTATACTTGTTTATTTTAACGTATTTTGCAAGAATTTGTGACATGCACTTTCTGACTTTTAACATCATGAAAAAGAGATAAACGATGTGAAAAATATGTGAGAAATGAAGAACCTTAATTATATATATCAGGTGTAGTAAAAAGAAATCCATTATTTTTCCAATAGATGGCTTTAGTTATCTGCATCTCGCGTTGTATAAGTCCGATCGGGTTCCACTAGATGGCGTTAGAAAGATGAGATTTCGTACTAAAAAAACTTTTCTGACAATTTTGTGATTAGTTGACTCAGTTTTGTTTAAGCGCGCGTCAAAGATGGACACTAGCAAAGAGAAAATACGCTATATTTTACAGTTTTTCTTCGATAAAGGCGAAAACGCAAGCCAGGCGGCTGAAAATGTGAATAGTGTTTATGGTCCTGATACTGTAACAGCCAATCACGCGCAATTTTGGTTTCGTCGATTCCGTTCCGGTAATTTCGATGTCAAAGATGCACCACGCACTGGAAGGCCAATTGTCGAAAATATCGATAAAATCATGGATATTGTCGAGTCCGACCGTCATGTAAGCACTGTTCCGATTGCCCAAGAGCTAAAGATTGCACAAGAAACCGTTTGGAACCATTTGAATAAGGCTGGATACAAAAAGAAGCTCGATGTATGGGTGCCACACGAGTTAACGCAAAAAAACCTCATGGACCGAATTTCCACCTGCGAATCGCTGCTGAATCGCAACAAAATCGACCCATTTCTGAAGCGGTTGGTCACTGGTGATGAAAAGTGGATCACTTACGACAACGTCAAGCGAAAACGGTCGTGGTCGAATCGCGGTGAGCCGGCGGAAACGGTGGCCAAGCCAGGATTGACGGCCAGGAAGGTTTTGCTGTGTGTTTGGTGAGATTGGCAGGGAATTATCTACTATGAGCTGCTCCCCTACGGCAAAACTCTTAACTCGGAACTGTACTGTCAACAATTGGACCGTCTGAAGGAAGTAATCGCCCAGAAGCGGCCAGCTTTGGCCAATAGGAGAGGAATTGTGTTCCATCAGGACAACGCCAAGCCACACACATCGATAGTGACTCGCCAGAAGCTCCGGGAGCTTGGTTGGGAGGTTCTTATGCATCCACCTTATAGTCCGGACCTGACACTAAGTGAATACCTGTTCCTGTCCATGGCGAACAATTTTGCTGGTGAAAAATTCGCTTCAAGAGAGGCTTGTGAAAATCGACTGTCTCAATTTTTTGCCAATAGGGACGAGGGCTTCTATGAGAGAGGCATAATGAAATTACCTTCAAAATGGCAATAAGTTATCGAACAAAACGGCGCACATTTGACTGAAATCGGATCATTCTAACTATGGTAATTAAAGCCTTCAATTTCATGCAAAAATAATGGATTTCTTTTTACTACACCTGATATATTGATTACTACACCCAATATATATTTTTACAATGCAGATGATAAATCATATTTGTCTTTGTTAATAGCATGCACTCACTCCCTATGTATTTATTTTCTAGTGTTTCGATGTGTCACGGACTGCAAGCTGAAAGAATAAGATATGTAACACACAGAAAGTGCACTACAATAAGGTACATGCTGAAACAGATAATATTAGGTGTACAAATGAATAATCCAATTTTTTTAGTTACATTCAAGATTCATTTTAAAAGGAAGTAAATTAAATTGTTCAATCAAAGTATTCGCCGTTGCTTTCTATAACTTTAAGCCATCTTTCAAGCAGCTTACGAATTCCATCTCGGAAAAATGTTACGTCTTTGGACATGATAAAGTTGTCAAGCCATTTTCGGATCTCATCCACTGATTGGAAGTGCATATCGGACAAGGCGTGTTGCATCGACCGGAATAAGTAATAATCGGATGGAGCAATGTCTGGTGAATACGCCGGGTGCTGCAAGACGTCCCAGCCAAGACTCATTATGGTATCTTTTGTATTGGAAGCAATGTATGGCCTGGCGTTGTCATGCAACAATTTCACTGGACATTCTCCTTTGCCAGTATACGGACGTTTTCGTTCCAATTCTTGACTCAAGCAGATTAATTGACGTTGGTAGCAGTCCGCAGTAACTGTTTCACCCGGTTCCAACAACTCATAATAAAGCATGCCCTTGATATCCCACCAAATGCAGAGAAGAACCTTCTTTCCGAAGCGATTGGGTTTTGCGACCGATTTTGATGATTCGCCGGGATTTATCCATGACTTTCTGCGTTTCGGATTGTCATAAAGTATCCATTTCTCATCGCCCGTAACGATTTTCCACAAGAAAGACTTTCGACGCTGCTAATTGAGAAGAGAAAGACACGCTGTCACTCGTTGATTTTTGTTGGTTTCAGTGAGTTCATGCGGAACCCATTTTCCTTCTTTCTGGATATTTCCCATCTCATGTAGGCGTTTGAAAAGCGTTTGCTGCGTTATTCCCAACTGTTCTACAAGCTCTTTTTGTGTTTGTGCCGAATTCTCAGCGAGCAGTTGTTCCAAATCATCATTATCGCACTTCGAAGGGCCTCCAGGGCGTTGTTTGTGATTAGACTCAAATTACCGCTTTTAAACCGCTTAAACCAAAATTCACACACATCGTACGATACAACACCTTCGCCGAGAAAGGAACAAATCAATTCGCACACTCTTGCAGCATTTTTTCCTTGTTGAAATTCGTAAAGAATGCAGTGTCGGATATACACCTTATCTGTTGCCATTTTCGACTGAACTGAATACTTTTGAAGGTTATGTTGGGCCAAACTATATGTTCTTTTTAATAGCTATATGTCAACATTGCATAATCACAAAAGAGCGGGAAAATCTATTCAATTTAAAATTGATTTCATAACTGCTTAAAATAATTTGGATTATTCATTTGTACACCTAATACTTATAAATATAATTTGATTTGTATGACATATTTAAAAGCATTGTTCAAATGCAGTACATCAAGCCAAAGGAACTTCAATATTTAAGCAAAAGACGAAAGAATCAAATATTTAGTCGCGAATTGACTTATTATAAACATTCTGAATCATTACATTCGACCAATTTGAATATAGCATCTAATACTAAGTGTGCAACTAAGTTTTCGGGTTTCACACATGAATGACGCTAACGACACATGTAGTCGACATACATGTCTGAAGTTGTGTTTTTTATAGCTTGGATATCTGTTAACAATAATCAGTCATGATACCAACACATATCGCAACGCAAAAATATTTTTTCTAACAACGAAGATGTCGAGTTTTGTGCCAAATAAACAGCATTTGCGGGAAGCTTTGCTTGTCTGCTTTAACTTGAAAAAAAAATGCAGCTGAAGCACGTCGTTTGTTTGAGGAGGCCTACGACGAACATGCACCATCGAAAACTACCTGTGAAGATTGGTTTAAACGCTTCAGAAGTGGCGATTTCGACACTGAGGACAAAGAGCGCTCTCCAGAAGACCAAGAACAATTGAGGACGCCGATCTGCAAGCATTATTGGGTGAAGATAATACGCAAACACAAGATCAACTCGCGTAGTCATTAAACATGATTCGCCAAAGTATTTCCAAATGTTTACATGCCATGGGAAAAATTCAAAAGGATGGAAAATGGGTGCCGCATGAGTTGACTGAGAGACAGATGGAAAATCAAAGAGCCACTTCCGAAATTTTGCTTTTGCGGCATGAAAGAAGGAGTTTCCTGCATCGAATTGTTATTGGCGATAAGAAGTGAATATATTTCGAGAATCCCAAACGCAAAAAATCGTGGCTTTCACCTGGCGAAGCATCAACATCGACGGCACGGCCAAATCACTTCGAAAAGAAGACAATGCTCTGCGTTTGGTGGGGCCAGAAAGGAATCGTGTACTATGAGCTGCTGAAACCGGGTGAAACTGTCAATAGGTATCGCTACTGACAACAACTGATTAATTTGAATCTTGCGTTGCTCAAAAAACGGCCAGAATGGGACACGAGACACGAACGAGTGATATTGCAGCACGACAACGCTCCGTGCCATCGCACTTCCATTCCAGAACACTATCAAAACGCTGAAATGGGATCTGCTACCGCACCCGCCGTATTCGCCAGACCTGGCCCCTTCTGATTATCACTTGTTCCGATCGATGGCGCATGGCTTGGCTGGACAACACTTGGCCAATTTCGGAAAAGTGCAAAATTGGTTGGATGAATGGTTTCGGTCCAAAGACGCGTCGTTTTATCGTCACGGTATTCATGTATTGCCAGAAAGATGGCAAAAATGTATAGCTAGCGAGGGACCATACTTTGAATAAACCATTTTTTGTATTTCTCTTGAAATTTTCCATTTTTCATTGATCGAAAAAACCCGGAAACTCAGTTGTGCACCTAGTATAATAGCAACTAATATAATAGCATCTAACACTATATTGAGGACGTGAATAAGTTCTCGCTATTTTTTCGTGAAAATGAATGCTTTATTTAAAAAAATTAGTAAAAAGCATGTCATTGAAAGTATTGTCCATCGTTAGCCACTACTTTCTCCCATCTTTCTGGCAGCATACGAATACCATGTCGAAAGAACGACTCATCTTTTGAGATTATCCACGAATCGACCCATTTTTTGGCATCTTCATAAGAATGGAAATGTTGCTCAACCAGGCCATGAGTCATCGATCGGAACAGATGATAATCAGAGGGAGCAACGTCCGGTGAATATGGCAGATGGGATAGGATTTCCCATATGAGCGTTTCCAAGTAGATTTTGACCGGTTTTGCAATATGCGGCCGAGCGTTGTCATGCTGCAAAATTACTTTGTCGTGTCTCTCCTCGTATTGCGGCCGTTCTTCCTTCAATGTTCGACTCAAACGCATCAATTGTAGTCGAGAGCGATCTTCCGTGATGGTTTCGTTGAGTTTGAGGAGCACATAATACTACATTCAGCAGATCCCACCAAATACGGAGCATGAGCTTGAAACCATGGATATTCAGCTTTGCTGTCGATGTTGATACATGGCCGGGCTTACCCCACGATTTTCTATGCTTCGGGTTATTGTAGTGTATCCACTTTTCATCGCTAGTCACGAAGGATGCAAAGAACCTTTCCTTTTCTACCATTGGAGCAGCTGTTCATACGTGAAAAAACGCCGTTCGACGTCTCTCGGCTTCAATTCGTACGGCACCCAATTTCCTTGCTTTTGAATCATTCTTAATGCTTTTAAACGTTTGGCAACTGTTGTGTGATCAACTCCTAATGATTCTGCAAGTTCATTTTATGTCTGACATGGGTCTTCATTGAGTAATGTTTCAAATTCTTCGTCTTCAAACTTTTTCGGTGCGCCAGAGCGTTCCTTATCTTCAACATCAAATTCAACATCAAATATTTTTAAAGCGTCTAAATCAATCTCTCTGCATCTCTCTGCATGTTGTTTCCGACAAAACATGGTCACCGTAAGTCTCCACAAGAATTCTATGTGCTTCAGGTGCAGATTTTTTTGAAAAAAGTAATGCAGTAAAATTTCCTGCAAATACTCTTTTTTTTGGCACGAAATTGGACATGTTTAACGCTATGAAAAAATATGTTGTTTATCCTTCGGCGGAATAACGTATATTCTCAGTTCGAGCCTTAATGGTGGAGCTTCATGATGAAGTTGGCTGTAGTATTGCCCGATGCAAAAAGGCTAAGATAACACCATCTGTCGGGAAACAGCGAGAACTTATTTAAGTCCCCAATACAATGTAATACGATAGAAACAAAAAATGATAGTAGTATTAATAATAGTTATACAAATAGTTATAAAAATTTTAATGACATATTTACTGATAATATTTTGGATGAGGATGGTAACGAAATGATTCGGAGAGGGAACGCAGACGTAGTTCGCCTGATTCTCCCCACCATGGTCCAAGCGGTAGACACCCCGCAAGGGTTTTAGTCGGTAGAAGTCCGACATAACCCCCGCCTTCCCCAAAAGGGCGGGGATATCCATAAGGATTTTCCCTGCGTGACCAAAAAAAAATGGTAACGAAATGAGCGAATGGATCAATCAAGTGTAGAATCACTTTCTGATACAGAAAGCAACGAAGAGCATAGCGTTAAAGCACACGATTATAATTGTAATGTAAGTAATATCAAGATTGTAACAATAAGACGAGTTTACGAGCAGATTTACTAAAATTATTCATCGAGCGGAATATTGCGCATCATATTGCAAACAAGATACTCACTATTTTAAGAAAACATAGCCATGTAGATTTACCTAAAGATGTGAGGGTATTGCTTCAAACACCACGAAATGCATCGGCGAACATTAAATCTGTGGCTGATGGCCGCTATGTACATTTTAGTCTTTCATCTGCTTTAAAACGATCAATAGAAACATATTCTGAATATATTATAGGGACTGAAATAAAATTGAATATTAATGTTGACGGTTTACCAATTTCAAAAAGTTCTGGTAGTCAATTTTGGCCCATACTGGCATCTACTGAAGATATTGACATATTTACATCACCTTTTATAATTGGTATTTATCATGGCATTTATCATGGTATTTATCATGTGTAAACCTAACGACGCTAATGAGTTTTTACACGACTTTGTTAATGACTTTCTTTTGCTTTCTCAAACAGGCATCATTGTTTCTGATAAAAAATATCGAGTAACTCTTAATGCAATATTATGCGGTGCCCCAGCAAAGTCATTTATAACATATACGGAAGGTCATACAGGATATTTCTCTTGCTCGAAATGCATTCAAGAAGGGGAGTTCGTATGTAACAGAGTTGTTTTTCTAGAAATTCATAATACGTTACGTACAGACGACACTTCCAAAAGTCATATACATACTGAATATCACACGGGTGATCCCATATTAGAAAAATTTAGCATTAGAATGGTATCTCAAATTTTTCTAGATTATATGCATCTTGTATGCTTAGGAGTTGTAAAACGATTGTTACAACTATGGGTCAGAGGGAATAAAAATATTAACACATCGATCAATAAGTCCCGGGACTAACTACTAAAACAACATTTGTTTACCAAAATTCTTTTTTATTCATCAACATAGTCTCCTTCAAAAGCGATATATTCCAATGCTTCATTCCAACGCTTTCCTAACTTTTCTATGCCAGCCATCTAGAACGATTTATCTTTGGTTTTAAAATAGGCGTTAGTTTCGGCAATCACTTCTTCATTGGAGCCAAATCTCTTTCCCTGGAGCATCTTTTTGAGGTCTGTGAATAGCCAATAATCGCTGGGGGCCAAATCTGGAGAATACGGTGGGTGCGGAAGCAATTCGAAGTTCAACTCATGCAATTTGGCCATCGTTACCATCGACTTGTGACACCGTGCATTGTCATGATGAAAGAGAACTTTTTTCTTCTTCATATGAGGTCGTTTTTATGCAATTTCTGCCTTCAAACGCCCCAATAACGCTATGTAATATTCGCTATTGATGGTTTTTCCCTCTTCAAGGTAATCGATGAATATTATACCATGCGCATCCCAAAATACGGAGGCCATAACCTTCCCTGCCGACTGTTGAGTTTTTGGTCGCTTCGGACGACTTTCATCGGCTGAGCTCCACTCAACTGACTGCCGATTTGATTCCGGATATAGTGGTGGATCCAAGTTTCATCCATTGTCACATACCGACGCAAAAACTCCTGTTTATTTCGCGTAAACAGTGCCAAACAGCGCTCTGAATCATCGATGCGTTGTTGTTTCTATTCCATTCTGAGCAAACGCGGCACCCATTTCGAGGAAATCTTAACCACCGACAAATGGTTGTTTTCGACGGAGCAGATCCCGGATAACACTTTTCAAGCCATCACTTGTTTGAACAGTATTTTTCCCATTAAAAAGCAATGTTTTATTAACACACGAAATTCGGTTTTTTCCATTATTTTGAAAATAGCAAAAGTAGCGTCACTAAAACCACTGTAACTCAATGACACAATGTCGGAATGTCATGAAAGTTTGACACGTAACTTCTAAAGGTTGGTACTAACTGAGTATGGTATGGATTTGTTATTAGAGGCGCCATCTGTTGATCAGTCCCGGGACTTATTGATGTGTTAGATTATCTCCAGAGGCTATACATTCAGTCTCACGTCGTTTAATTGCATTGAAATCCTGTATTCCAGCAGAATTTGCAAGAAAACCAAGAGATTTAAAACACATTGATAAATGGAAGGCTTACAGAATCAATTCGTGCTCTATACAAGATTGTTGTCATGAAATCCATATTACCTACAAATTGCTATTAGGTGCGCAACTAAGTTCCCGCTGTTTTTCAAGAGATGGCTCCAGTAGTAAGTGCTGGTCGATTGTGACATAACCAAAACGTCATGAACCAAGCTTAGACATATGGTAAACAAACCGCTTTGACACATTAGTGATTTTGTTTTTGCGTCATATACTTTTGGTTGTGTGAAAATGTCTGATTTTGTGCCAAATAATCGTCATTTGCGGGAAGTGTTGCTTTTCTTCTTTCATTCGAAGAAAACGGCGGCTGAAGCGCATCGAGAACTCCAAAAAGTTTACGGAGATGCTGCTCTAAGTGAAACAACGTGCCGTGATTGGTTCCGTCGCTTCAAAGACGGTGATTTCGATGTTGACGACCGTTCGCGTGAAGGAAGGCCAAAAACCTTCGAAGACGCTGAATTGGAGGCATTGCTCGATGAGGATCCGTGCCAAACGCAAAAAGAGCTTGCTTCAGCATTAGGAGTTACCCGCCAAGCCATTTCCAAGCGATTGCATGCGTTGGGAATGATTCAAAAACAAGGAACTTGGGTTCCTTATGATTTGAAGCCAAGAGACGTTGAGCGTCGTTTTTTCGCCTGTGAACAACTGCTCCAGCGGCAAAAAAGGAAGGGTTTTCTTCATCGCATCGTTACGGGTGATGAAAAATGGATTCATTACAGCAACCCAAAGAGAACAAAATCATGGGGACTGCCCGGTCATGCTTCTACGTCGTCGGCTCGGCCGAATATTCACGCTGCGAAGGTTTTGCTGTGTATTTGGTGGGACCAGGGCGGTGTTATTTATTATGAGCTGTTGAAACCGAACGAAACCATCACTGGGGAACGGTATCGAACTCAATTGATGCGATTGAGCCGAGCACTGCGCGAAAAGCGGCCACAATACGAGCAGAGGCACGAAAAAGTGATTCTACAGCATGACAACGCTCGGCCTCACGTTGCCAAACCCGTTAAAACCTACTTAGAAACGCTCAAATGGGAAGTCCTACCCCCCCCGCCATATTCCCCAGATATTGCGCCGTCCGATTATTACTTGTTCCGTTCGATGGCACATGGTCTGGCTAATCAGCAGTTCCGCTCATATGAAGACATCTCAAAATGGCTTGATTCGTGGATAGCCTCAAAAGACGAACACTTCTACCGTGACGGTATTCGAGCTCTGCCAGAAAGATGGGAAAAAGTTGTCGCTAGGATG
>NW_020229959.1:0-18109 GCF_003227715.2 Harpegnathos saltator | reverse complement strand
TTTTTCCAATAGATGGCTTTAGTTATCTGTATCTCGCGTTGTATAAGTCCGATCGGGTTCCACTAGATGGCGTTAGAAAGATGAGATTTCGTACTAAAAAAACTTTTCTGACAGTTTTGTGATTAGTTGACTCAGTTTTGTTTGAGCGCGCGTCAAAGATGGACACTAGCAAAGAGAAAATACGCTATATTTTACAGTTTTTCTTCGATAAAGGCGAAAACGCAAGCCAGGCGGCTGAAAATGTGAATAGTGTTTATGGTCCTGATACTGTAACAGCCAATCACGCGCAATTTTGGTTTCGTCGATTCCGTTCCGGTAATTTCGATGTCAAAGATGCACCACGCACTGGAAGGCCAATTGTCGAAAATATCGATAAAATCATGGACATTGTCGAGTCCGACCGTCATGTAAGCACTGTTTCGATTGCCCAAGAGCTAAAGATTGCACAAAAAACCGTTTGGAACCATTTGAATAAGGCTGGATACAAAAAGAAGCTCGATGTATGGGTGCCACACGAGTTAACAAAAAAACCTCATGGACCGAATTTCCATCTGCGAATCGCTGCTGAATCGCAACAAAATCGACCCATTTCTGAAGCGGTTGGTCACTGGTGATGAAAAGTGGATCACTTACGACAACGTCAAGCGAAAACGGTCGTGGTCGAATCGCGGTGAGCCGGCGGAAACGGTGGCCAAGCCAGGATTGACGGCCAGGAAGGTTTTGCTGTGTGTTTGGTGGATTGGCAGGGAATTATCTACTATGAGCTGCTCCCCTACGGCAAAACTCTTAACTCGGAACTGTACTGTCAACAATTGGACCGTCTGAAGGAAGCAATCGCCCAGAAGCGGCCAGCTTTGGCCAATAGGAGAGGAATTGTGTTCCATCAGGACAACGCCAGGCCACACACATCGATAGTGACTCGCCAGAAGCTCCGGGAGCTTGGTTGGGAGGTTCTTATGCATCCACCTTATAGTCCGGACCTGGCACCAAGTGATTACCATCTGTTCCTGTCCATGGCGAACAATTTTGCTGGTGAAAAATTCGCTTCAAGAGAGGCTTGTGAAAATCGACTGTCTCAATTTTTTGCCAATAGGGACGAGGGCTTCTATGAGAGAGGCATAATGAAATTACCTTCAAAATGGCAACAAGTTATCGAACAAAACGGCGCATATTTGACCTAAATCGGATCATTCTAACTATGGTAATTAAAGCCTTCAATTTCATGCAAAAATAATGGATTTCTTTTTACTACACCTGATATATTGATTACTACACCCAATATATATTTTTACAATGCAGATGATAAATCAATTTGTCTTTGTTAATAGCATGCACTCACTCCCTATGTATTTATTTTCTAGTGTTTCGATGTGTCACGGACTGCAAGCTGAAAGAATAAGATATGTAACACACAGAAAGTGCACTACAATAAGGTACATGCTGAAACAGATAATATTAGGTGTACAAATGAATAATCCAATTTTTTCAGCTACATTCAAGTTTATTTTAAAAGAAAGTAAATTAAATTGTTCAATCAAAGTATTCGCCGTTGCTTTCTATAACTTTAAGCCATCTTTCAAGCAGCTGATGAATTCCATCTCGGAAAAATGTTACGTCTTTGGACACGATAAAGTGTCAAGCCATTTTCGGATCTCATCCACTGATTGGAAGTGCATATCGGACAAGGCGTGTTGCATCGACCGGAACAAGTAATAATCGGATGGAGCAATGTCTGGTGAATACGCCGGGTGCTGCAAGACGTCCCAGCCAAGACTCATTATGGTATCTTTTGTATTGGAAGCAATGTATGGCCTGGCGTTGTCATGCAACAATTTCACTGGACATTCTCCTTTGCCAGTATACGGACGTTTTCGTTCCAATTCTTGACTCAAGCAGATTAATTGACGTTGGTAGCAGTCCGCAGTAACTGTTTCACCCGGTTCCAACAACTCATAATAAAGCATGCCCTTGATATCCCACCAAATGCAGAGAAGAACCTTCTTTCCGAAGCGATTGGGTTTTGCGACCGATTTTGATGATTCGCCGGGATTTATCCATGACTTTCTGCGTTTCGGATTGTCATAAAGTATCCATTTCTCATCGCCCGTAACGATTTTCCACAAGAAAGACTTTCGACGCTGCTAATTGAGAAGAGAAAGACACGCTGTCACTCGTTGATTTTTGTTGGTTTCAGTGAGTTCATGCGGAACCCATTTTCCTTCTTTCTGGATATTTCCCATCTCATGTAGGCGTTTGAAAAGCGTTTGCTGCGTTATTCCCAACTGTTCTACAAGCTCTTTTTGTGTTTGTGCCGAATTCTCAGCGAGCAGTTGTTCCAAATCATCATTATCGCACTTCGAAGGGCCTCCAGGGCGTTGTTTGTGATTAGACTCAAATTACCGCTTTTAAACCGCTTAAACCAAAATTCGCACACATCGTACGATACAACACCTTCGCCGAGAAAGGAACAAATCAATTCGCACACTCTTGCAGCATTTTTTCCTTGTTGAAATTCGTAAAGAATGCAGTGTCGGATATACACCTTATCTGTTGCCATTTTCGACTGAACTGAATACTTTTGAAGGTTATGTTGGGCCAAACTATATGTTCTTTTTAATAGCTATATGTCAACATTGCATAATCACAAAGAGCGGGAAAATCTATTCAATTTAAAATTGATTTCATAACTGCTTAAAATAATTTGGATTATTCATTTGTACACCTAATACTTATAAATATAATTTGATTTGTATGACATATTTAAAAGCATTGTTCAAATGCAGTACATCAAGCCAAAGGAACTTCAATATTTAAGCAAAAGGCGAAAGAATCAAATATTTAGTCGCGAATTGACTTATTATAAACATTCTGAATCATTACATTCGACCAATTTGAATATAGCATCTAATACTAAGTGTGCAACTAAGTTTTCGGGTTTCACACATGAATGACGCTAACGATACATGTAGTCGACATACATGTCTGAAGTTGTGTTTTTTATAGCTTGGATATCTGTTAACAATAATCAGTCATGATACCAACACATATCGCAACGCAAAAATATTTTTTCTAACAACGAAGATGTCGAGTTTTGTGCCAAATAAACAGCATTTGCGGGAAGCTTTGCTTGTCTGCTTTAACTTGAAAAAAAAATGCAGCTGAAGCACGTCGTTTGCTTGAGGAGGCCTACGACGAACATGCACCATCGAAAACTACCTGTGAAGATTGGTTTAAACGCTTCAGAAGTGGCGATTTCGACACTGAGGACAAAGAGCGCTCTCCAGAAGACCAAGAACAATTGAGGACGCCGATCTGCAAGCATTATTGGGTGAAGATAATACGCAAACACAAGATCAACTCGCGTAGTCATTAAACATGATTCGCCAAAGTATTTCCAAATGTTTACATGCCATGGGAAAAATTCAAAAGGATGGAAAATGGGTGCCGCATGAGTTGACTGAGAGACAGATGGAAAATCAAAGAGCCACTTCCGAAATTTTGCTTTTGCGGCATGAAAGAAGGAGTTTCCTGCATCGAATTGTTATTGGCGATAAGAAGTGAATATATTTCGAGAATCCCAAACGCAAAAAATCGTGGCTTTCACCTGGCGAAGCATCAACATCGACGGCACGGCCAAATCACTTCGAAAAGAAGACAATGCTCTGCGTTTGGTGGGGCCAGAAAGGAATCGTGTACTATGAGCTGCTGAAACCGGGTGAAACTGTCAATAGGTATCGCTACTGACAACAACTGATTAATTTGAATCTTGCGTTGCTCAAAAAACGGCCAGAATGGGACACGAGACACGAACGAGTGATATTGCAGCACGACAACGCTCCGTGCCATCGCACTTCCATTCCAGAACACTATCAAAACGCTGAAATGGGATCTGCTACCGCACCCGCCGTATTCGCCAGACCTGGCCCCTTCTGATTATCACTTGTTCCGATCGATGGCGCATGGCTTGGCTGGACAACACTTGGCCAATTTCGGAAAAGTGCAAAATTGGTTGGATGAATGGTTTCGGTCCAAAGACGCGTCGTTTTATCGTCACGGTATTCATGTATTGCCAGAAAGATGGCAAAAATGTATAGCTAGCGAGGGATCATACTTTGAATAAACCATTTTTTGTATTTCTCTTGAAATTTTCCATTTTTCATTGATCGAAAAAACCCGGAAACTCAGTTGTGCACCTAGTATAATAGCAACTAATATAATAGCATCTAACACTATATTGAGGACGTGAATAAGTTCTCGCTATTTTTTCGTGAAAATGAATGCTTTATTTAAAAAAATTAGTAAAAAGCATGTCATTGAAAGTATTGTCCATCGTTAGCCACTACTTTCTCCCATCTTTCTGGCAGCATACGAATACCATGTCGAAAGAACGACTCATCTTTTGAGATTATCCACGAATCGACCCATTTTTTGGCATCTTCATAAGAATGGAAATGTTGCTCAACCAGGCCATGAGTCATCGATCGGAACAGGTGATAATCAGAGGGAGCAACGTCCGGTGAATATGGCAGATGGGATAGGATTTCCCATATGAGCGTTTCCAAGTAGATTTTGACCGGTTTTGCAATATGCGGCCGAGCGTTGTCATGCTGCAAAATTACTTTGTCGTGTCTCTCCTCGTATTACGGCCGTTCTTCCTTCAATGTTCGACTCAAACGCATCAATTGTAGTCGAGAGCGATCTTCCGTGATGGTTTCGTTGAGTTTGAGGAGCACATAATACTACATTCAGCAGATCCCACCAAATACGGAGCATGAGCTTGAAACCATGGATATTCAGCTTTGCTGTCGATGTTGATACATGGCCGGGCTTACCCCACGATTTTCTATGCTTCGGGTTATTGTAGTGTATCCACTTTTCATCGCTAGTCACGAAGGATGCAAAGAACCTTTCCTTTTCTACCATTGGAGCAGCTGTTCATACGTGAAAAAACGCCGTTCGACGTCTCTCGGCTTCAATTCGTACGGCACCCAATTTCCTTGCTTTTGAATCATTCTTAATGCTTTTAAACGTTTGGCAACTGTTGTGTGATCAACTCCTAATGATTCTGCAAGTTCATTTTATGTCTGACATGGGTCTTCATTGAGTAATGTTTCAAATTCTTCGTCTTCAAACTTTTTCGGTGCGCCAGAGCGTTCCTTATCTTCAACATCAAATTCAACATCAAATATTTTTAAAGCGTCTAAATCAATCTCTCTGCATCTCTCTGCATGTTGTTTCCGACAAAACATGGTCACCGTAAGTCTCCACAAGAATTCTATGTGCTTCAGGTGCAGATTTTTTTGAAAAAAGTAATGCAGTAAAATTCCTGCAAATACTCTTTTTTTTGGCACGAAATTGGACATGTTTAACGCTATGAAAAAATATGTTGTTTATCCTTCGGCGGAATAACGTATATTCTCAGTTCGAGCCTTAATGGTGGAGCTTCATGATGAAGTTGGCTGTAGTATTGCCCGATGCAAAAAGGCTAAGATAACACCATCTGTCGGGAAACAGCGAGAACTTATTTAAGTCCCCAATACAATGTAATACGATAGAAACAAAAAATGATAGTAGTATTAATAATAGTTATACAAATAGTTATAAAAATTTTAATGACATATTTACTGATAATATTTTGGATGAGGATGGTAACGAAATGATTCGGAGAGGGAACGCAGACGTAGTTCGCCTGATTCTCCCCACCATGGTCCAAGCGGTAGACACCCCGCAAGGGTTTTAGTCGGTAGAAGTCCGACATAACCCCCGCCTTCCCCAAAAGGGCGGGGATATCCATAAGGATTTTCCCTGCGTGACCAAAAAAAAATGGTAACGAAATGAGCGAATGGATCAATCAAGTGTAGAATCACTTTCTGATACAGAAAGCAACGAAGAGCATAGCGTTAAAGCACACGATTATAATTGTAATGTAAGTAATATCAAGATTGTAACAATAAGACGAGTTTACGAGCAGATTTACTAAAATTATTCATCGAGCGGAATATTGCGCATCATATTGCAAACAAGATACTCACTATTTTAAGAAAACATAGCCATGTAGATTTACCTAAAGATGTGAGGGTATTGCTTCAAACACCACGAAATGCATCGGCGAACATTAAATCTGTGGCTGATGGCCGCTATGTACATTTTAGTCTTTCATCTGCTTTAAAACGATCAATAGAAACATATTCTGAATATATTATAGGGACTGAAATAAAATTGAATATTAATGTTGACGGTTTACCAATTTCAAAAAGTTCTGGTAGTCAATTTTGGCCCATACTGGCATCTACTGAAGATATTGACATATTTACATCACCTTTTATAATTGGTATTTATCATGGCATTTATCATGGTATTTATCATGTGTAAACCTAACGACGCTAATGAGTTTTTACACGACTTTGTTAATGACTTTCTTTTGCTTTCTCAAACAGGCATCATTGTTTCTGATAAAAAATATCGAGTAACTCTTAATGCAATATTATGCGGTGCCCCAGCAAAGTCATTTATAACATATACGGAAGGTCATACAGGATATTTCTCTTGCTCGAAATGCATTCAAGAAGGGGAGTTCGTATGTAACAGAGTTGTTTTTCTAGAAATTCATAATACGTTACGTACAGACGACACTTCCAAAAGTCATATACATACTGAATATCACACGGGTGATCCCATATTAGAAAAATTTAGCATTAGAATGGTATCTCAAATTTTTCTAGATTATATGCATCTTGTATGCTTAGGAGTTGTAAAACGATTGTTACAACTATGGGTCAGAGGGAATAAAAATATTAACACATCGATCAATAAGTCCCGGGACTAACTACTAAAACAACATTTGTTTACCAAAATTCTTTTTTATTCATCAACATAGTCTCCTTCAAAAGCGATATATTCCAATGCTTCATTCCAACGCTTTCCTAACTTTTCTATGCCAGCCATGTAGAACGATTTATCTTTGGTTTTAAAATAGGCGTTAGTTTCGGCAATCACTTCTTCATTGGAGCCAAATCTCTTTCCCTGGAGCATCTTTTTGAGGTCTGTGAATAGCCAATAATCGCTGGGGGCCAAATCTGGAGAATACGGTGGGTGCGGAAGCAATTCGAAGTTCAACTCATGCAATTTGGCCATCGTTACCATCGACTTGTGACACCGTGCATTGTCATGATGAAAGAGAACTTTTTTCTTCTTCATATGAGGTCGTTTTTATGCAATTTCTGCCTTCAAACGCCCCAATAACGCTATGTAATATTCGCTATTGATGGTTTTTCCCTCTTCAAGGTAATCGATGAATATTATACCATGCGCATCCCAAAATACGGAGGCCATAACCTTCCCTGCCGACTGTTGAGTTTTTGGTCGCTTCGGACGACTTTCATCGGCTGAGCTCCACTCAACTGACTGCCGATTTGATTCCGGATATAGTGGTGGATCCAAGTTTCATCCATTGTCACATACCGACGCAAAAACTCCTGTTTATTTCGCGTAAACAGTGCCAAACAGCGCTCTGAATCATCGATGCGTTGTTGTTTCTATTCCATTCTGAGCAAACGCGGCACCCATTTCGAGGAAATCTTAACCACCGACAAATGGTTGTTTTCGACGGAGCAGATCCCGGATAACACTTTTCAAGCCATCACTTGTTTGAACAGTATTTTTCCCATTAAAAAGCAATGTTTTATTAACACACGAAATTCGGTTTTTTCCATTATTTTGAAAATAGCAAAAGTAGCGTCACTAAAACCACTGTAACTCAATGACACAATGTCGGAATGTCATGAAAGTTTGACACGTAACTTCTAAAGGTTGGTACTAACTGAGTATGGTATGGATTTGTTATTAGAGGCGCCATCTGTTGATCAGTCCCGGGACTTATTGATGTGTTAGATTATCTCCAGAGGCTATACATTCAGTCTCACGTCGTTTAATTGCATTGAAATCCTGTATTCCAGCAGAATTTGCAAGAAAACCAAGAGATTTAAAACACATTGATAAATGGAAGGCTACAGAATCAATTCGTGCTCTATACAAGAATTGTTGTCATGAAATCCATATTACCTACAAATTGCTATTAGGTGCGCAATTAAGTTCCCGCTGTTTTTCAAGAGATGGCTCTAGTAGTAAGTGCTGATCGATTATGACATAACCAAAACGTCATGAACCAAGCTTAGACATATGGTAAACAAACCGCTTTGACACATTAGTGATTTTGTTTTTGCGTCATATACTTTTGGTTGTGTGAAAATGTCTTATTTTGTGCCAAATAAACGTCATTTGCGGGAAGTGTTGCTTTTCTTCTTTCATTCGAAGAAAACGGCGGCTGAAGCGCATCGAGAACTCCAAAAAGTTTACGGAGATGCTGCTCTAAGTGAAACAACGTGCCGTGATTGGTTCCGTCGTTTCAAAGACGGTGATTTCGATGTTGACGACCGTTCGCGTGAAGGAAGGCCAAAAACCTTCGAAGACGCTGAATTGGAGGCATTGCTCGATGAGGATCCGTGCCAAACGCAAAAAGAGCTTGCTTCAGCATTAGGAGTTACCAGCCAAGCCATTTCCAAGCGATTGCATGCGTTGGGAATGATTCAAAAACAAGGAACTTGGGTTCCTTATGATTTGAAGCCAAGAGACGTTGAGCGTCGTTTTTTCGCCTGTGAACAACTGCTCCAGCGGCAAAAAAGGAAGGGTTTTCTTCATCGCATCGTTACGGGTGATGAAAAATGGATTCATTACAGCAACCCAAAGAGAACAAAATCATGGGGACTGCCCGGTCATGCTTCTACGTCGTCGGCTCGGCCGAATATTCACGCTGCGAAGGTTTTGCTGTATATTTGGTGGGACCAGGGCGGTGTTATTTATTATGAGCTGTTGAAACCGAACGAAACCATCACTGGGGAACGGTATCGAACTCAATTGATGCGATTGAGCCGAGCACTGCGCGAAAAGCGGCCACAATACGAGCAGAGGCACGAAAAAGTGATTCTACAGCATGACAACGCTCGGCCTCACGTTGCCAAACCCGTTAAAACCTACTTAGAAACGCTCAAATGGGAAGTCCTACCCTACCCGCCATATTCCCCAGATATTGCGCCGTCCGATTATTACTTGTTCCGTTCGATGGCACATGGTTTGGTTAATCAGCAGTTCCGCTCATATGAAGACATCTCAAAATGGCTTGATTCGTGGATAGCCTCAAAAGACGAACACTTCTACCGTGACGGTATTCGAGCTCTGCCAGAAAGATGGGAAAAAGTTGTCGCTAGCGATGGGCAATATTTTGAATGATTCATTTGTAACCATTTTTTCACAATAAAGTTGCATTTTCATAAAAAAAAAACAACGAGAACTTAGTTGCGCACCTAATATAATCACTTTTTTTCTCTACATGTAGCTCTCAGGATATTAAGTGATTAGCAATTATATGTGCTATTTAATGCTTATGCGAATGCGTTGCTATTATATTTTATATCCAATTACGGAAAGATTTATGGTGAGGTGAGGAATATATGTCGCATAATGTTCACAATTTGCTACATTTTTCTAATGATGTACAAAACTACGGTTCATTAAATAACTTCAATTGTTTAAAATTTGAGAATTATATGCAAAAAATAAAAAAGAAATTAGAACAGTCGGGAACACCTCTAGAGGAATTATCAAATCGTCTTTATGAAGAATTACAGCTTCTCATTCAGTCATGTAAAATACAATAATATCCGATTGTTGTTTACAACAAAAATAATACAATTTCTTATGTCCAGTTTAAGAATTTTTAAATTAGAACTAATCAACCCGATAACTATGTTATACTTCATGACAAATCTTTAATATTTATCTTGGATATATTTGAAGGCAACTCTATCTGTTATATTTGCGCAAAACGTTTTCTAAATGAAACATCTTTTTTTGATATACCATGCCCTTCAGAAAGACTCGAAATATTTTTAATATCAAATACTACTACTGCAGATATAATTACAATTTCAGTAACATAAATAAAACAGAAATATATAAAAATTAAAAACTTTGATGAAATTGACTCTTATATCATGATACCACAAGCTACTGATAATTAGATGTTATATATATTGGTTAAATGTATTTCTATTTCCCATTCTATATTATGTGTCAAATTTATATATCGTGAGTATATACACAGTCTGTCCC
This sequence comes from Harpegnathos saltator, assembly GCF_003227715.2. Lineage (NCBI taxonomy): Eukaryota > Metazoa > Arthropoda > Insecta > Hymenoptera > Formicidae > Harpegnathos > Harpegnathos saltator. The sequence continues at coordinate 7,942 of NW_020229959.1, read as the reverse complement.
AGATACGATGAAACTGGTTCCATCAAATTCTTAGCGCAGCGATATCTATGAGTGAATGATGGTAGGTGAATGTTCTACCTTTCATCTACTTAACCTCAAAATTTGAGCGAATTCGATTGATATTTCACTGTGGTTTGACATTTTATGTAAAGTCACTTTGTGTACGTCGGTTGAAAAACCAACTTTTAAATTGGGTAAAAGTGGTGCAGAAACGTACGAAACGCTACAAAATGTGTACGGGGATGAATGCATGTCCCGTGCACAGGTTTTCCGTTGGTTTGGCCGATTCCGTGACGGTCGTGAGGACCTTGCAGACGATGACCGAGTACCGCCGCCAAAAACCACTCGCAATGAAGAAAACATCGAGAAAGTCAAAGAAATTCTTCGAAGCGACCGCTGTGTGTCTGCCCAGATATTATCTGGGAGTTCTACAACGATTGTGGGCCAGAATTCGACGAGTTCGACCGGAATATCGAGAGCCAGGCAGTTGGTTTTTGTTGCACGATAATGCACCATCGCACAAAGCCATCATGGTACGTGAATTCTTGACCAAAAAAGGCATCATTGTTATCGATCATCCACCGTATTCACCTGATTTGGCTCCGTGCGACTTCTGGCTATTTCCCAAACTGAAATTGGCGATGAAAGGAAATCGTTTCGATACCATCCCGGTCATCCAAAAGACTTCGACCGCCATACTAAAGGTCATTCCAGCCGATGAGTATAAAAAATGTTTCGAAAAATTTGTTGAACGTTTCCAGCGCTGTATTGACTCAGAAGGAGACTATTTTGAATAAACAAGAATAAAAAATCAAAATAATAAACGCTTTGTATTTTTTTTAGACCAGTCTCATTGGATCTGGGACAGACTGTGTATTTCTTTTGCCTCAATATTAAATATTGGAAGTCTACAAGTATTGAACGGATATCGAATTAATGGATGATAACATTGCAAAGGTGAGTTTATAATATTTTAACATATGAAAACTTTATGCTTTCTTTTATACAATTAAAATAGGAAAATGAAAATTTAGGTAACCGATAATTATTTTGATACAGAAAGTATAGAGATATGGTAATTATTTGTATTAATCTGGATCTATAATGAGCTCTTAGCTTTAAGAAATAGTCACACTAATACTTACTAGCTGCTTTTAATTTTCAGTTTTTACAACATTGGACATTTCCCACATTATACGATATGAGCAACGAAAATAAAAAGTATGCTGTTGTAAAATTTTTATCGGATTTTACATATTCTGAAATTCCAACAGCCTGGCTGTTTAAAGACAAGGGTGTTCAGAAATGTTGGTGGCCTCCACGCACAGCAAACTGTGCAAACATTAATTACGACATGTACAAGTCCCAACCCAGTCGACATAATTTGTTACTGCTATATAACTTGGAAATAACAAGTTATATAACGAATATATTATAATAATTATACAACATTTATGTAATTTCTCTGTCTTTTTGTATATAACTACCACAGTCAACACATTTAATTGCTGCTATACACTTTCAAAATAACAAGTTATATAACGAATATGTTATAACTGTTACAGAACATTTTTGTAATTTTCCTGTCTTTTGTACATAACTGCCACAGTCAACACATTTAGTTGCTGCTATATAACTTGGAAATAACAAGTTATATAACGAATATGTATAACAGTTACATTACAATTATGTAATTTTGATGTTTTTCTCTACATAACTGCTCAGTCAACACATTCAGTTATTGCTATATAAACCTAGAAATAAAAAGTTAATAACCAATTATAAGAACGATAGAGTGGAAATTCTCAGCGGAACGGTACGCTCTGAGTCAGCGTAACTAATCATAGCCATTTCTCTTTTTTTCGGCGCTAATTCTGTTTTCCTGAAGTCAGCGTCTCATAGCATGGAAATTCTCAGCGGAACAGAACGCGCGAAGCCAGCGCGACCAATCACAACTATTTCTTTCATTTCGCGCCATTCGCGGAATGACCTGTGATCGGTCACGCTGGCTTCCCGTATTGCGTCGTGAGTGACACGCGGCAAGAGTTTCCGTATCCTGTGTGTAACAGAAGTCATAACGGACTATTGTCGTGTTCCGATATTCACTACGAGAAAGGAAGGAAGCACGTTATTGTTCTTATGTTGCGTTCGCTAACACGTGTCCGGAATTCAGAGCGAAATTCGACGTGACCTTTGTAGATTTGTCCTGTTGTCAAGGGAGAGAAAGGACAACGAGCTCTAACCTTCCGGAAAGAAAGGTATAAATTCACACTTAACCTATATATATTGTACATATATATATATTATTTTTTGGAATTCTATTTGCATTTTCTCCAAATATAATATATTTGATTCACTATTATTTAACGTAGTAAGTGGTGTTACGGAATTCTGTCAGTCAGACCTTCCCGTCAGCATAAACAAGGAAAGAGAAGAAGAAGAAGACGATAAGCTGTGAAGATACATTCTGTGGACATACAGTTTCTCGTCGCTTCCTATGGTCTCATTTTTTTCACACCAAGAGGAGGGTGAAGAAGGAGAGAGGATCTTGCGTATCACATTGAAACATTTACGACTGCATCAACAAGAGAGATAAAATAAAGTAATTATGTTAAAATTATTATTATTTTATTACAGCGCTATAAAATTACCTACTTGCACGACCATCGATTAAACCTTATTAATTTGAGCATGAACTAGTATCAATAGATATTTTATTTTATTTAGCATATTAGAAAAAGTTAGCTCTTTCAGTATATATAAAAACCCAGATGGCACAGATAGTTGAAAAAGAATTCCAAAAGAATTCAGTCGTTGTCAGTAATTATGAGTTCATTTTCAGATGCAAAAATAATTCTTTTCGGAGAATTGTACCGAAAAGAATTATTTTTTAATCTGGAAATGAACTTATAATTACTGACATACGACTGAATTCTTTTGGAATTCTCTGTGCTATCTGGGAATATAATATTAAGCAAATTCTGATAAAGTATGTGACATTTTTGTTACAGAAAAAAAGGATGCCAAAACAGCTATATTTATTATCTAAAAGAAGAAGATTTCAGTTAATTAACAATGAACTGGCACATCATAGTAGTTCCTTCCTGTCTAGAAAAGTAGAATCAGTAAAATGTAAAACTAATCATAGCGAATTAATTGTACCTCATTCGAGCAATGTTGAAAATAGTTCAACTATAAATATTAACTTCGATTTACATCATAAAGTAGATTGTCATTCTAATTTTTTATGTAGTGATAATGATTATATTAAAAAAACTGAACTAATGTTGAAGAAACATATGAAATAAGTTCTAATATCTCTGATAGTAATTTAGAAATGACTGCATAATTTTCCAGCAAAACAGCTGAGAATATTTCAGCACAGGAGTACGCAAGCAATCCAGCAGCCAAAAACGCTCCGTGTCCGCCGGCCTAAGCCCGATTAAAACTTATATTCTGGAAGTATTTTTAGAAACTTTCCTAAAGCTTCACTCGTTGCGGAATTCTTGATCAATAAATCAGAAGTAAGAAAACGCGTTCCTAAAATTCTTGCGAAATGCATTGAAATATAAAGTATTTATAAGATACAATCGATCGAGAGGGGTTTGTCAAAATAGTTCAAACATTTTCAGTTTGCTGTAACAATCAATAATATACGTAAAAACATAACAAACAACTTTTTTTTTATTTTTTTCCCATGATTCGATATCACTTTAATTGTACATTCATTTATTAATTATTAGCACAAAAGGAAAATATTTCGATTACTTTACAAATATGTTCGATTACAGTTATTTTATGATCACTTTATCTCTTGATTTCAAAGTATTTCGGCAACAATTTCTAGCATACTTTTTCTGTTAATGTCATAAATCACCGCGGCGAAGAAACAGGAGCCTTAAGACAATTTTTTAGTTAGCTACCGTAGCTATTGACATATATATATTCAGGGTGCACGACGATTTATCTGAAGACATGAAATATTTCGAAAACTAATGCATTGGATGAAAAAAAGTGGTTAATGAAAGTTGTTAGGCTCGAAGGGGGACATCCAATGATACCAAACGTCGACCTCCCGCCACCCCCTGGGGGTGGGTTTGGGGCAACTTTGAAATCTTAAATTGGAAATCAACTCCCATATTTTTATTGCAGATACGGATTCCACGCCACAAATACATAAATTTGTCGAAACTTTTTTTATTTGATTCGTGACAGATGGCGCGTAATCGCAAAAAATTTATATTTTCCGTAATTCTCCAGAAATGATCATTGGATTGAGAAATAAAATACCTGTTCAATATTTTAAAGAACATTAAAAATTATTCCCCCCATCCTCTCGGGTAAGGTCGGTGGTAACGTTCAAATCTGCATGACGGTTGCCCAGCGCATAACTCATAGCAGCACGGGAAGTATTAGACCGTGATTACAATGGTCGGTGGATTGCAGAGGTGGCCCGATTAATTGGCCTGCTAGGTCGCCCGAATTTGACATCGCCAGCATTTCTTTCTGTGGGGTTACTAAAAGATAAGGTTTATCAATAAGTGCCAACAAGTCGTGAAACATGGTAGAAACACATAAAGAAACGCTTGCGCTGAAACTCCCGCAGATATGCTTCTATCCTGTGTACAGTCATTTGAAAAAAGGATCAATAAGTGTATTGAAGTTGAAGGTTAAAAATTTCGAACACTTATTCTAATTAATTGAACAGTGAGAGGCAAGGGGACTCACATTAAAAAAGCACCCCGATCTGTGAGAGGCAAGGGGACTCACATTAAAAAGCACCCGAAGGGAAATAAAACTACTACGTCCTCGTCGTTGTTCCTGTGTAACGCTAAAAGTAGTTTCTCGGAAAACTTCAACGCTATCTATACGAATGAAAAAAAATTGTTTCAATAAAAATTTCACGTACAATCTAATTCTGCAATGAAAAATGTGGGTCCCATTGAGATTTGAACGTATCAACCCACCCTACCCGAAATGATGGGGGGAATAACTTTTATTATGTCTTTAAAAAATTTTGAACAGGTATTTTTATGTCTCAATCCAATGACATTTCTGGAGAATACGGAAAATAATAACTTTTTGCGATACAGCGCCATCTGTCACGAATAAAAAAAAAGTTTCCGACAAAATTATGTATTTTGTGGCGTGGAATCCGTATCTGCAATAAAAATGGGGGTTTCCATTTAAGATTTCAAAGTTGCCCCAAACCCACCGCCAGGGGGTGGTGGGAAGTCAAGTTTAATATCATTGGGATGTCCCCCTTCGAGACTAACAACTTCCCATTAACCACTTTTTTTTATCCAATGCATATTCTCGAGATATTTCATGTCTTCGAATAAATCGTGCACCCTGTATAAAATGTTTTACTAGAATATAATGTAAATACTATAAAGTCGGGTTGGCAAATCCTGTGATAATGTAAAGTGTACTACAAATAATAACATAATTATTTCAATTTTTTATAATGATTTGAAGAAGAAAAGTTATAAGCTTCAAGATTTTATAAATGCTACGTTTTCACATTGGCATCAATCGTTAATGAATTATGTGAATGTTGTACACAAAAGCGATATGTTGGTTAAAAATGAATTAATATTAACTCAAAAAATAATTGTTATACGTATATTTTCATTACAGGATGGAAAATTAATGAAAATACATAATATTAATTTATGTGCTGTTTCAACAACTAAAGTATTAATAAATTTTAGACAATTTTATAAGGTCATGAATGCCATATTTCACCATGGATCAAGTATCAATAATGGTCATTATACAAGTATATGTAGAGAGGGTACTTCTAATGTGTGGATCGAAGCTGATGATATGCAAATTAAAAGAGGCGATGGCCAAAAGTTCTAAGGACAGTTTATATACTTTTTTTGCAGAAAGTTGATATTGAATAATAATTTTTTCTTCTAAATTGTAAATAAATATATAAATATAGTAAATAACATGTTATAATAAGATTAAGAAGAACGACCGCCGTATCTGCTGTATCATATATCAATAAAAATACGACGGGGGTGGTGGTGAGACTTTTTCTACTTTTCGTGATAATGAATAAATCTAATTAACATTTTCTCTATCTAACTAAATTTACATATATTATCTATGTCAAATTTATGTAAAATGTTTTCCTATATTTGTAATAATTATTTATTTAAAATTAAATTATTATTGATATAAAAGATTACTTGATATATATTCTTATGAAAAAGATGTGATATCCAAGCAAACTAACCTTTTTTAAAAAAAATGGTGAAAAAACCGGCGCCAAGTTCACGCGCTTATGTGGAACCATTTTACATTTACAAGAGCAAATGTTTTTATAAAAAATGTTTTATTTACAAAATAACTAATCTAAAAATGTTACAAAAATATCAAATGTTATTATTAAAACTATTTTCTATTAAAAAAAGTATCAGATAGATAGGCCAAATAAAAATAAATTATACAAAATATAACAAAAAATGAGCTAAATAAAACTAATTTGAAATAAAAAGATATCCCAATCTAAAAAAGAGTTGGATACATTAAGTATAATGTTATTATATTATAAACAAACTAAAATAACTTATATATTAAGTAAAATGTTATAATAAATTGTAATAAAAAGTAGTGAAATCAAAACCTTACGCCAACTGATAACGAGAAAATATATAAAAATAGTTAACGTTAAAACAAAGAAATAATTTGGGAGCAGAGATATTACATTCTTGATGTTTCCTTTTGACACGAATAATGACAAAATTTTTATTTTGTAAGCAAGAATAAAAAAATTTTATTACACAAAAAATTAGTAAAAAAAAAAATAAAATTAAATTTACACAAAAAATACTTAGCGTGCCTTTGCTTATATAATATTTATAATAATGTGCCTGTATATTACAAGTTTCAGATAATTAACTTTCTAGAAATATTCATTATCATTATAAATTATTGCGACATAGGCACGCCAAGTGTTTTTTGTGTAAATTTTAATTTTATTTTTTTTGTACTAATTTTTTGTGTAACTAATTTTTGTGTAATAAATTTTTTATTCTTACTTACAAAATAAAAATTTTGTCATATTCGTGTCAAAAGGAAACATCAAGAATGTAATATCTTTGCTCCAAATTATTCTTTGTTTTAACGTTAACTATGTTTTTATATATTTTCTCGTTATCAGTTGGCGCAAGGTTTGATTTCACTACTTTTTATTACAATTTATTATAACATTTTATTAATATATAAGTTATTTTAGTTTGTTTATATAATAACATTATACTTAATGTATCCAACTCTTTTTTAGATTGGGATATCTTTTTATTTCAAATTAGTTTTATTTAGCTCATTTTTTGTTATATTTGTATAATTCATTTTTATTTAGCCTATCTATCTGATACTTTTTTAATAGAAAATAGTTTTAATAATAATATTTGTTATTTTTTGTAACATTTTTAGATTAGTTATTTTGTAAATAAAACTTTTTATAAAAACATTTGCTCTTGTAAATGTAAAATGGTTTCCACTAAAGCGCGTGAACTTGGCGCCAGTTTTTTTTACCTTTTTTTTAAAAAAGGTTAGTTGTTTGTTTTAATCACTGGGACGTTTACCTTTATATGCGTCTCAAAATTATGCTTTTGTGTTCAATAATTGATTAAAATATATGATCTTAGTCATATTTTTTCTGTTCAATTATTCCATTATTTGGAATTATTCATTATATTATAAAGTATAACAAACTTGTTTGTTTCTGTTCATATACTTTTTTATGTATCTTTATTCGAAATAAATAAACCTTTTGAACTGGAAGATGTTTTGCATTAGTATAATATATACATTCTCTCATCCTGGTACCAGTCGGCTGGGAATTTTTTTTCAAGTTTATAGCCTGAATCTCCTTATACTGAAGTGGTGTAACAATCTACGTCCAGCATGTTAAACATATGGTTTT